>NC_137471.1:65421987-65545946 GCF_964235325.1 Thermobia domestica | reverse complement strand
GAACAAGTGCAAGCCACATTCAGGATGGCCAGTCTGACCCTTTAGTGGGCGCAAGCTCGGTGAGGTATATGAGCCCAAAAGAAATCTTGCGCGAGCCTCATTTGTAATAGCGAGTCCGAGAGCTCGGACGAGTGCAAGTCTGAGATAACGTGAATCTGAAGAATAGTGAGCCGCAGCCCGAGCAATCCCAAGTGAGTTGAATTAGGCTAAGGGAGACGGATGATTAAGGCAAGTGAACGATGATCGAATATTTGGTGGAATGAGATTGTTGGAGGAAAGACGAGCACCCGAGAAAACCCACGGATATGATGTTGCCCACCAGAAACTTGCTTGGCTTTATATCGAACCAGGAATCCCCACACTGTAAAAAATCGTTGTGTTATTTCAATGATATGTCTATGTGTTAATACAATTGTGTTAAAATATAACACAAACAGGTGGTTAGAACAACTCACTCTCCATTTGGAGTTGTGTGTCAAATGCCGGTAGATGAAATGACACACAGCCTGTGTGTTAAATTAACACAAGTGTAGAATTTTCGGTGTTGTTTTCTACATGATTGCAAAATATGCTGGCCATCTAATTATAAAGGCTTATGTACTGACGCTACAGTCAAACACAGTTGAAAGAAATACTTTAACAAATCCAGGTATTCGCAAAATTTCAACGTGCAAACCGCGCAATGTGTTCTCAATTGTTTTACATAAGGTTTCTGAAGAAATATGTCAACAGCGAGAAACAACACCGCATTACTGTGTCATTTCTACACTGCACTAGAGCTCACCAGTCAACAGCGGGGGACTGTGTTTCAAAAATGGCGGAAAATCAGTAGAAACACGATTAAGAAGCAAACATACTATAAGGATACAGGTAAGAGTTTTCTATCATTCTTGAACAAGTTGTTGGTGAAGGTTGTGTTTCGAACCATCAAGAAATACTTCATAGTAAGTGTTGGGAAAGACGACAAGAAAGTTCATGAAGGTTTTCTAAATGTAGTGTTCTGTAGTTTACTATTCTTATTTTAAAAGTAGAATCTTCGGTAATCGTAAGCATGCACACCACAAGCTTTTCCAACTCAGAAAAATGGTTACATCAACACCGTACTCGGAGTTATTTCAACACCAAAATAGGTGTCGTAGTAACACAGAACTGGAGTCGAACTAACACCAAAAATGGTGTTAATTTGGTGGTCTGACCTTGAATTTTAGCACAGAGAGTGTTGAATTAACACCAAAATGGTGTTACTTATACGGCTTTGACCTTGAATTATGACACAGATTGTGTGTTGAAATAATAAGAAAATGATGTTGAAATAACACAGGGACTGTGTTGTATTAATACTTGACATGGTGTAATATTAACACAAAATAATTAACACACTACACACTGTGTTACTTTCTTCGCGTTGGTGCAACATCGCCACAAGTAACACTCAACACTTTTCCCCACACTACCGACCCTGACATGGTGTCAAATCAGCACCGAAAATACTAACACAGATCCGAATTTAACATCGCTCAACACCGGTTATGTGTTAAAAACGTAACACACCGCCTGTGTTAAACGCTAACACCGCGGGGCCTGTGTTGAATTAACACCGCATAGTAGTAGTCACGCTGGAACCACTGCCCTGTGTTAAATTCGAGTTGAATTAACAACCATTTTTTACTGTGCACGTACCAGAGCTAGCACTCTACCATTGAGCCAGCTTGCCTCCACCAGGATTTTGGAAGCAGGTTTTACTTGTTCCGAATAAAATATGTAAATTCATATTTGATTTGTTTACACACTATAGTGTATTACTACAGTTGCCCATGGGCGCCCGAAGGGAAGGGCAGGCTGGAGCCTGCCCCCTCTGGCTCACGAAAATGTATACGTAATATAGCAAACCTCGTATATTAAATACCAGAAATATCAGACGTAATATAAAGCAACCATGGAGATGGGTCCCCCCTCTAGAAAATTTTCTTCGTTCGCTCCTGTAATTGCTAAAGTTTGTGTTTTAGGTGTTGTGCATGCATGCATCAAGTGTATAGGACCTACTTTACACCCATCCTCACCCTCCAATAACGGTTGGACACCACTCTTTACTCACATTCACCCTCCAATTGTGTTTTTTTTTTTTTAGAGGCGTGGTGGTTTTTTAAGGAGTTTGGTTTACTAACCAAAATTTCTCTATATACTTTATTAACTCTATATGTCCGTGTGTCCGTCCTCCCGGCAGACGAATATCTCAAGAACTATTAGATGGATCACTGTCAATTTTGGCTCGGATCAAAAATTAAGAGTTTAGTTCGCTAATGGAGGCGATATCCAAATCAGAAATGGTAGAAATAAACCATTTCCACCTTTAATGTTGGTAACAATAAAGCAAAAACAGCGATAGATAACTAGAACTGGATTCTTGAAATCAATTAAGCGTCCCAAGAATACATTTCATATCCATTCTTAATTATTACAATCAATTAAGCGTCCCAAGAATACATTTCAGATCCATTCTTAATTATCTTTTAAAACTGGAAATGATAGAAACGTACTAGAGTTTTCGATCTCGATATTGATCTTCATAGAGCAAAACGATAAGATATAGCGAGAAGCGGCTTTTTGGAATCGATATAGCGTTCTAAATATATTCTCTTATTCTCTCTCTCTTATTCTTTCTCTTATTCTTGTAGTGACTTGTAGTATTGGGCCCCTCACAACAAAAATTTCTGGGTGCTCGCTTGTTCATTCCTAATATTGGTATTGAGGATAAAGCGGAATGAGAGGAAGAGCTAGAAGCAGGCGCGTCAATTAGGGAACAGTAACTTCCCTGAATTTGATATATATACTTTTTAATCACTAGTTTGGGGGGCACGGTACCTCAGTGGAAGAGCGCTTACCTCTGGTACATAGGGCAGGCTCGTATCCACGGGTAGCACAGGGAGCCGGCCCTCTAAAATTTTACTGAACCCTAAAAATTTTCACCGTGGGCTTGCAAATGAACTATAATATGGTTGGATCGGGCTCCCTCTAACTTCCACCGTCCCCTACATATTTGGGCTTTCTACGGGCCTGGCGTGGGGTCCCCGGTTTGATTCCCGGCCAATTACGTTTGTGGATAAATCGTGTCCGTGGGTTTTCTCGGGTACACCCGTTTCCTCCTACATTCTCATTCCACTAATTCTTCCATCATTATTCCCTTGCCTTAATCATCCGTCTCCCGTAGCCTAACACGCATAAACGTGGGACGTTAAACTGAAAGATTTCATTTCATTTAGTCACTAATTTAGTATTATACTAATGCAAAAGTGGAACTACCCATGTGAGTGAAGGTTCTTGCCCCCTTCTCCGATCACCACCAGCAAGCAAAAATCGGAAGGACGGAATTTTCTAGGTGCCATTGATTGGTGTTAGATTAAAATTGGATAAGGTGTGGGGGGGAAAAAACGCGAATGTCATGCAAATTTATTTTTTAAGTTTTGCGTCTAATTTTACTTCACAGTCTTTTTTAAAAAAATAAATTATCTTCCTTCGTGTACTGAAGGGCGTCCCTAACGTAACTTCTTAACAGCTCAAGAGCTGTTGAGATCCTTTCACTCAGATGGTGAAAATGAAAAACCCACCTATATGGTTAGTACCCAACTAGCAATTAATGTTTATTCACAATCTGCCCTAGTTTCTCGTTTCCTTTTCTTTCTTTCTTCCTTTCTTTCCACCTGCTCGTAGGCGATAATATTTTAATAACATTGAGAGGGGGAAGTGAAGAAACGCATAAAGCGAAGATGCAAATAAAATCATCAACCGTAATATTTACATGAATGCATATAAATTTTTGTGTGCTTGAGATTGAATCAATGCCCCGTCGTCTCCAATAGAAAATTACAGACTCACGGTTTGTACTAACTACATATATATCGAACGTGATGCTTTAAAAACAAAATAAATAAATAAAAATGCTTTGTGGTACAGGTTCGGTTCTTTTGTTGAGTTTGTGTTTGTTAAAGAGTAGAAAATTATGCGACCATCTGTTGTAGTGTTGAACTGTATAAATTAATCACTCTGACACCATCTGTTCTCTATAATTTTCGTAACAAAAACCTCGCCCACAATCGCGTATTTGCTTTCAGTGTTGATTGCGAAATTAGTACAAGTCAGAGTTTTATTTTTTCACCATAAATAATAACAATACTAATAAAAGTTATATTAAATTGAGTTAATCAGAATATGTTGGTGCGTTTCGTTAAAGCAAAATATTTGGGTGTATTAATGTGTGTTAGCAAAAATCTTCATTTTCTTAAATCCAGTTTTATGGTTTATGGTTTTGTATTTCATAATAGTTGTTGCAAGGAAGGTTTCATGCGTACGTTTCAAATAATTTCAAATCTTAGCAATAACCATTAGCAGATCCAGGAAAGGTTTTGTGGAGGGACAGATCGTCTCCTGGACAATGAATGTGGAATCAATGTAAAGTTTTACATTTAAAAAAAGGGGGGGATATAAAGTATTGCAATATTCTACCGAGTCTTACCATAAATACTGTCCCAAGGTTTTAAGTACATTGACACAAAATGGTTAAAGATATTTTAATATCCTAAAAACATGAATTACATGGATGCATTGTAGACCAAAATCACAAATGATTATTCAAAATGGCTACCATTAGCATGCACACAGTCCTTAAGTCTTTGTGGTCACTCATCAATTGCATTACGTAACACATCAACTGGAAAATCTGCTGCTGAGCGAACGAGCGAAAAAAAAGCACACTTAAAGAACTATATCACGAGCACTATATTATTCGAATTAAACTACAACAATAATAATGTCACTAATGTAAAACAACGGTAACAGAAATAAGTAAAACGTTACGTAGGAGCAACCCAACAACACTGCACCTTCAGGAGATGTTCTCTGTATAGCACGAGAGACGACAATGGCAAAATTTCATTCTTGAGGTTGACGACCAACCTTTGAACGTAGAAGGATGGAAGTGATCCATAGAGATCCAAAGAGAGTGTTAAAGAGATCCAAAATCTTCATTAAAATATAATTAAAAGACAACAAAGATATGTGCAATGTACTTGGTTGGTTGAATTTATCATCCCTTTCAGTATCGAAGCTATGTGAGACGAGAACCGAAAGATTAACGTAGGATCCGAACCACATGTGCTTCCACTGGGAATAGTAATATACTTTCGTGCGTTTTATACCTTGCAGTTATTTTTAATAAAACTGCTCCAGTTTGCAATTAAAATTATTCTACGTTATTATGTAAAACCATTTATGTGTTTGTTATTTGTAAAATTTGTAATCTGTAAAACAATGTGTTTTTAGCCTATGTGTTTGTTATCTGTCATATTTCTTCCCTCTTTCACCTAAAAATCGTTAAATCTTTTTTCCTTTCTCGCTGAAAAATCTGGCAATCCTGCAAGTACGTGAAATTAAAGTAGCAAGATTTGAATCTAACAAAAAAGCAACCAATGAAAGCAGTGTACTACTACTACTACCAATAATAATAATAATAATAATAATAATAATAATAATAATAATAATAATAATAATAATAATAATAATAATAATAATAATAATAATAATAATTATAATTATTATTATTATTATTATTATTATTATTATTATTATTATTATTATTATTATTATTATTATTATTATTATTATCTGAATTTCATTATATATGGTCGGTATTCTCTTTGAAACGTGAGAATTACCTCTGTTGCTTGGAGTTAAAATCAGTCAAGGATAACAAGGAGATTTTATCTCCTGTCGGCAAACAAAAGTCCTTTGATCACTTTCGTACGTATCATCACTACTTGTGACATGTATATCCATAGAGTTCGTAAGTTATTCGGCTAAATTTTGCAGGTAAACAAGTCAGACAGAAGCTGATGTAACAGTTTTTTTTTTTTTTTTTTTTTTACCGGACAACTTTGTTAACGGTTAAACTTCACCTTCTGCATGAATTGTATGCAGTATTGTGCAAATAGAAATTCAGTAAATCTGAATACTCAAGTGTGTCTGGCTGCAGTACAGGAATATCTTGTAGAAGAAGTGGTTTTCCTATAGCTGAATATGCAGAAAAATGCACTTTTCATATCATTACGGAAATGTCAAGGAAAACGTTACGTGCATATAATTGGAGAATGAAGAGTGCATGTGTGTTTGTTTAGTCGAAATCACTCATATATGCTGTTATTGTAAAGAGTCATTATGCAAGCAATTGAAGTAAATGTTGTACATTTTTGCATTTTGAGTTGACTTCCCCCTTCAATTTCCCTCCCCCATCTCGTCTTCTATATGTAAAACGGGAAGGACATACGTTTTCTAGCTACAAGCAGTGTTGCCAGTTTAGTGATTGTTTTCCCCACTAAATCTGGTGGTTTTGATTGCTTATGTCAGTGGTTCTCAAACTTTCTGATAACGCGGACCCCTTGTGTATTCGGAAAGGGATCCACGAACCTCCTGTTCATTCAGAAAGTGATCCACGAACGAAGGGCGCCGATCCTGGGGGGCCGAGGGAGCCCGGCCACTCCAAAGCTCATGTGGGCCCCCTTATTGTATTTAATTAGGTATGGTACTTGTACCGATTATGGCCCGGGTCCCTAATATGGCCCACAGACAATATCTCTGCAGATTTACGTTGGTGCTACTAGATGACAATATAAACTATGTCCTCATGACAAGCGTAAACATATTTGCGCGGTTCACATGACACAGTTTATATTGTCATCTAGTTGCATCAACGTAAATCTGCAGAGATATGGTGGGTGATCCATATTAGGGACCAGGGCCATAATCGGTACAAGTACCATACAATATTTGGCGTAATTTCAATGCAATTTGTCTTAAAACCCTCATTTATGCTTTCTGCATCTGAATGGGACCCCCCAAATTTACAGAGAAATCGGCGCCCTTGCCGCGAACCCTTGCAATGCTATCTAAAATTTCACATGGTATTAAAAAATTTACTGATTAGAATTACCACTGACAAGAAAAAGATCAAGAAAAATATTGCAATAAGTAATTTATTCTAAAGATACGTGATTGTTTCCTAGTGAACGAAATTTCAATTGAAAATACAGTAAATTTCAAGACTGAAAATCAATGTACATTTTTTAAAATGAAATTCACTTGATAAACGTTCTCAAATGTGGAGTCACTAATATGAAGAATGAAATTCTTTCTGTTTTTCCATAATTGCACTGAAATCCGGAATAAGTTTTGTCGCCATTAATCTTAGGTCCGATTCCACATTAAGGCGATTACGCTTTCAGGCTTTAATACTGCAAAGAGCAGAAAATGTCTGTTCACATAAGTAAGTGGTAGGGAAAGGCATCAAATGTTGCAATGCCCTTTTAAACAACTCTTCATACTTATAGACAGAAATTTAGTAAAGTAGGAAAATATTTAAATTTACAAACGCAAGTGTAATTTCTAATTGCTTTCTTTTTAGTAACTAAAAAAAAAATCTTCTTGCATAAAATAGCTGTGAATTCAATTTTATTATAACACATTTCTATTTTTGGGCGTCGCAGACCCCCTGGCTACGTCTCGCGGACCCCCAGGAGTCCGCGTACCCCACTTTGAGAACTACTGGCTTATTTGATGGGGAAAATTTCGTATTGGTGACTAGTGATAAAATCTCGCGGGTCCCGAATAAGGGTGTGCGATATTTCTATGTGGATATTGAAAATTGAAATCGACAAAATATGTAATATAGAAAAACATCAATGTATTGATCGTTTGATTGAAATTTTGCACAGCCTGAATCCAGCCTTGTCCTGAATCATTTTTAGTCTAAATTTAGCGGATTTTTTTATAGTGAACCGAGCGCCTAATATTTATGCAGTCTGTCCTATATATATACATAGTAGGACGGCATCCATCTGCAGCCAGATACACCGATCCTTCCTGCTTTCTGTTATATCCAAAAATAATAATAATAATAATAATAAATAAATAAATAAAGCAGTCGGTACTGTAATAGTAATTGCCACTGAGGTAATTGACTCCATTCGCCCTTCCAATGGAGTAACATGTATACCCATTACTTCTTATTGAAAATACATAAATTATCAATATCACAAGTTCCTTAATACTACAGATTCAATTCTGTAACTGCAATATAATACCGTACATCTATGATCAGCCCTGAGTTGCCACTTTAGCGATTTTACCAAGATATTTAACGATTTCAACAATCATTTCAGATTTTCATATTTATTACAAACATTTGACACTTCAGAACAGTAGAAAATATTGATATGCGTTTCATGTTCCTTCTTGTTGGCATTGTCATAGTTAATAAAACAACTACTACCGTACAATACACGAACATTTCTACGAGTTTGACTTCCCTACATTCTTCTTGTGAGCTCTTCCGTGGTTAAGCGGTTAGCGTACGCGCCTTTTTCGTGGGAGACCCGGGCTCGATTCCCGGCGGGAGCTCATGTGGTTCGGATTCCATGTTGATCAGTAAGTCCACGTCTCATAGCCTCGCTGCTGAAAGGGACGTTAAACTCAAAGTCAACTCAACTGAACCCTACATTCTTCTTTTCGACAAAGCAACATAGAATAAACCGGAACTATTCAAACGCTATTTAGAAATATTATTATAGGCGAGATTACTAACATCGGCCATAGCCGATCAATTTTCCTTATTTTTTTTTTTCGCCGGATATTAACAAATGAAAGGTTGAGAGCTTAAAGTGACCTTCATTGATTCTGATATTCTTTGCTGTGCAGCATAGAAGGAAGTCGTGATTTTAAAAATGTGTTATTCTGCTCACTAGGAGAAGGAGTATTTGATTTCAGATTCTTGAAATAAAAGTTGTTCCAAAAAATGTGAGATAAGCTGAACCCTGAAGTCATAATCATTCGAGCTACTTCTCAATTTTTAGGTTAATTTACACCACTAACAATTATATTTACACTATTTTTTAATTAGGTCTGTAGACATATGTGCCAACACTCTAGTTGCACTAGAATACCGCGTATCGTAAGACCAGCAAAGCCAAGCAGCGCTGGATCTGGTCAGAGGAAAAATGGGTGGCCGATGTCATTCGGATAATTTGAGAGCTGCTTGAGAGAAGAAAAGCGGCGAACTCCGATCTAACACTAACGACAAATAGAGCATTGTTCCTAGTTTGAGGGAAATTTCCCTAATCTAGGGAAATTTCGTAAGTAAATTTAGCCAAAAGGAAAAAAAGGGACTTTTCGATACAATGTGAAAATCCAGTTAAATTTTCGCGCAGTCTAGACGAATATAAATATTTAAACTTTTCTTTGTTCTTCAGAAATGAACCAATACCATAGCAATAGTGTGTATCTGTTTGTTCAAAGTGGCATAATTTGTACTCATTCTTGGCTAGAGGGCCGCTTTGGCTCAGTGGTAGAGCGTTCACCTCTGGTGCATTTGATCGTTGGTTCGATCCTACCTCTCGCCAAGAGAGCTTTGTGGTGCACAAACTGGTAGGTTTTTTCGGGGTTTTCCCATTTCTTCCCACTTTCTTCATTCCACCATTTCAGTCATTTCTCATCGTCACTGTCTGTTTTAGCCTAGCCGACATAATCGTGGGACGTGAAACTTAAAGATGTCATTTCATTTCATTTCCATTCTTGAAATCACTAAACACTTGGCTGGGTGTAGTTGTGTTTATTTATTTTTTTGTAAAAAAAAAATAATTAAAAAGCGAAGAAGAAATAAATGAAATAGAAGAAAAAAAGCAAATGAACAAAACAAATGTGGTTGGCTTTTCGTTTAATACATTAATCTTATCTCGTAACTTCTGACATATGAATTGGACAGCCAACAAACTAGAGAAAATGTGATAAGAAAGGGGAAAATTTTGTGTCAGTCAAGGGAAATTTTCTTAAGGAAATTACGAACACTGAAACAGAGCAGATGTACTAACCATACATAACCCTAAACGCACGACTGTCACAAGCCGGCTGGTAGATCCTAACTCCGTAGGGGCTGTTACTCCAGGTGTTTAATTTTATTCTTAATTGCATAATGAGAATCTCAACAAACCAAAAACCATTCTGTGTGAAATTTTACCATTTTCACTTCTCATTTTTGTATCTTGGTGGGGATTCTAATGGCTTTTAAACGTTTCTGGTGGTATTCTGGCGATTTTAAGAGGCCTCATCACTGCGAAATCAAAATATCGCTAATTTTACAGTAAGTACGTAGTATCTTCAAATAGATAAAAGATAATCGAAAAGTGAAACAAGATCTCCGTATACAATATTATTTTACGTGAGATACCGTTATCACGACTGACTTATCTGCTTTCGATTTCCAGCCATTTCAAAAATCGGCATTTATTTTCGCGCTTCTAAATAACTGCAAACGGAAAGCTACTAGGTGACTCGTGATAACAGTACCTCATGCAAAATAACATTGTCTAGGTAGGTCTTGTTCCCCTTTTCGATTATCTTTCACCTATTTGAAGATATCACATAATTACTGTAAAATTAGTGGTATTTTAATTTCGCAGTGATAGTGACTCTTATGTCTTTGATCTGGTTGAGGAAACGTGCTGATTAATGTATTGGCAACACTGATTACAAGAAAGTTGTATAATGTTTAATAATATTTTTATGTAGAAACGTTTATAATATTTTATAGTGGATTGTTGTCTTTTGTGTTCATTATTAAAATACAAAGAAAAAAGACATACTTTCGCCACATTTTAAATCATTGGAAGATTCATTACATTTTAAAAGACATGGGAAGTCAGGAGAAGAAAGAACCAACATGTAATTGCATGCAAAATTACTGTAGTTAATTTCCATTACCATTGTTTAATTCAAAAAGGACGAACAGGTTTTTAGGGCTCTTTTTACCCTGAAGAAGGTGGAAATTACTCTAGGTGACAGCTATACGGACGGCTTGGAGTCATTGAACATATGGTGTGCCTGATGTGTGTGTGTGTTGTGTTCTTGAAAGTCGCTTTTGTTTAGTGTAGGTAATCAAATATCCTGTACTGGACACAGATGGTCAACCACATTGAATAAGGCGACTTATGTCGACGCTTAGTTGCATAATTGTATACTTTTCTCTCTCTCTCTCTCTCTCTCTCTCTCTCTCTCTCTGTCTCTCTCTTTAGAAACAAAAGAGTATTTGAACAAAGCAGGAAGTCTCCGAACTATAAGACTCATTTCTTTCTACTTTCATGAAATAGCAATAATAAAAAAATAATATCCAATTAGGCTTTTGAAGATCGTTATTTCCATGTGAGTCATGGTTTTTTACAACCAATCTACATTTGATATGCATATATGGAAAGGAAATGTATATGATTGTTCTTTGTAAGAGATTAACAGTGATTTTTTAAAAACTGATATAGGTAGATTCTCATCTCTAATCAATCAGTGGAACATTACTGCCCAAGCTATGCCCGTATTCAATTATTTTACGACCCAGGCTCCCTCCCCCCCAAAAAAATTCCGCCTCTCCCCCTCTTATTTGTTCGCTTTCAGTTATGTATAAGCCAAAAATACGCAAGCAAATTATAATGTACACCAAGTGAAGGATTTAGGTTTGATTTTTAGTAAATCAAACTCCTGAACAAGCCAAATTTTATTGAGCCTAGACTTAACTATATTATTTTTACCTCAAACGAACTTTTTGTATCCTGAACATTATACTATCCTGCTAATCTTTACAGCACTGCGGGTAGTCTATCATGCAAGGATGATATAATTCCCATAAGAATACGTGAAAAACTTATTTTTGGTTGTCCACATCTTGAAATCAAGTAGATGAATCACCTCCATCACAGAACTCGATTCCTTACTTTGACTCTCTCTCTACATCCTGGCGAAAATTGATGATGATCCGTTAAATATTTTTTTAGATTTTGTGTCTCCTGATGCCACGAACAACCAAACTCCTTGAAAATTGACAAAAAGTTAAAGCATTATAGTGTTTTGCGAATGAGCGCGAGCCCAGTTCAGAGAAGTGGTCGCGAGCCCGAGTGACTGCGAGCCCAGTCCAGAGAGATGAGCGCGAGCCCGAGTGAGTGCGAGCTCAGTTGAGAGAAGTGAGCGCGAGCGCGAGTGAGCCCAGTGGAAAATGGACATCTATGCGCTAAACTAAAATCAACTCAACTCAACTCAATAATACCCGTTCAATAGTACATAAACATAGTGGCTTGTAGTATTGAATCTCCCCTCTCCCAAAGATTGGGTGTCTCCCAACAAAAATTTCTGGATGTGCACTTGCGGTTGAATAATTAGATTTAATTAAAAATGATGCATATCATCCAGGTTTCTTAATATTAATGTCCAATCAAACATAATAGTCGTTTACAGCACATCACAACTACTAGTAGCATATCACAGCAGATCTTAACAAGGCACATTTTCGGAGTGGATTATATATGAACTGCAAAGACGCTCGTGAAACTTCTGAATCTCAGAAACTCTTTCAGGTATAAATAATGTAGCCCTAATAGAAATAATAGTATACTATTAATAAAATGTGAGACAAAAGCATTCCATTAAATATTAATTCATGTAGAAAGTAGGTTATCTTACTTTTTAGTATAGAAACAGTTTCGTTAATGAAACATAATTACGTAACTGAATATCATAAATAATTTAACCTATATATACAGGGTGTTTCAGATAAAACTGTCCAGTGCTTATAAATCACAATTCACAAACGTTTGAAGATAAAAAGATGAGCCAAAAAGTGAGATAGGAAAATGTCATAAGACCAGTGTTGCTATTCAGCCGGTTCGCCATCCGGTTGTTAAAATATTTCGAGTTCTCAGAACCGTTTGTTATACCCAGATATTTCACTAAATTTTATCCACTTACACCCAGGAATGGTAAATTTTAGTTCAACTGTCTTTGTTTTTGGAAATTCTTACAGCACAGGGTTAAACATATGAACTCTCAAAACAAGATATAAGCGTTTATTTCTTAATATCAAACGCTCAGATATCAAGATGGAGAAATGAATCACATAAGTGCAGTGGTGAGGGTTATTTGTATTTGAAACGCATACATACCATTATCAGCAATTGTCGGTCCGTTGCTGAATTAAGTCTTTCCAGCACTTTTTGATAACCATCTATCTTGGATAGTTTACTTCCAAGATATTCGCAGTGCTAGCTAATTTCGTCAAGCCACTTTTGTTAGGATGCGATATAGGTCTCTATTTGTCAAGTTATGGTATCCAGTAAAAAGAAAAAAAAACTTGGTATTGTCTACCTTGAATGGTTTCTTTCCTAAGAGAGTTATATCTATCCATCTACTCTCTCTCTCTCTCTCTCTCTCTCTCTATATATATATATATATATATATATATATATATATATATATATATATATATATATATATATATATATATATATAAGGGTGGATCTAAGGGGAGCTATAGGGGCTATAGCCCCCCCTTGACGCTGAGATATACACTGGATAAAATGGACTTCAATCCTGTTTTACACTGGATAAAGCGGCAAACTATGGTTTAGCCCCTCCCTTGATCATATCCTGGATCCACCACAGTATATATATATAATCTAAGATGTGGGTGAACTCGTGTTACCTTGAGCTCTTAAACATTAATGTCCGTTGCCTAAAAGAGAAACTAATTTTTTTCAGTTTGGCGTCCCACGATAATGTCATTTAGGCTGAAATAGACGGATAATTAAGTGAAGTGAATAATGATGGAAGCATCGGTGGGATGAGAATGTGGGAGGAAACGGAAGTCCCTAGAGAAAATCGACGGACACGATATTGTCCAGCACAAACTTACTTGGCCGGGGATTGAACACCAGGAACCCCACGAACCAGAGGTAAACATTCTACCAGAGAGTCACCGTGTCTCCTAAAACAGTTATAAATGTGGGCTAGATCTTATTATCCGTAATGTGTAATGTTGAAAAGCTGCATGACGGTATACTGTAGTGTCAGCTTCATTTTAATAGACTACACCTTTACCGTACATCATTATTTTTTTTCTTTTTAGGTTTACAATGCAAATAGTTTTACCTTGATTTTCTCAAAAACTGAACATTAAGGTTTACACTGACCCATATCATTTAGTTTAGCTCAATGAGAGCTATCGGTGGAGGGAAAATGAAGAACTACGAGAATCAAAATCATTGTCTCACCTTTAAACATTTTTTTTTCACCCTGTTAAATGCCAGTAATATTGTAACATTTATTACCTGAGAGTGCTTGTTATGCACATAACATACTTTTCACGAGCTTTTTGCCGAATAAAAAAGAATCTTTTGTTTTGTATTGTGCGTTAAAAAAAAGAAAGTAATAGAGGACTGGCAACATTGAGTTTAATGGTGCTTGAATGTTCCAGGAATGGAGTGTTGAGGAGGCATCGGATCCATTTCTGTGATCATTAAAGCGCTGTTTAATTCTCAGCATTGTACAAACATGAACAACAGAGGCTCTGAGTAATCGTGATTTGTTTCGCGTCGTAAAAACAATGCTCCACGAAGTTTGCATTAGAAACAAAGGATTAATTCTTGTTTGATGTAGTGTATCTTTTCTCCTTTTAATTTTTTTTAATTTTATGAATTTCATTTCATTCACGTTTTCTCGCCTGTGGTTTAATAATTAAACCTTTGTTTTTCAGCAGGCCGGTAGCCAGCCCAAAAATGTAGTGGGGCCGGTAGGAGTTATGGAGGCCGATCCAACCATGTTATAGTTCATCACCTTATTATAGTTTATATTCAAGCCTATTCTAAAAATTTTAGGGGGGCGGGCAGAAATTTACCCTCCCCCCTAGATCCCCTGGATACGGGCCTGGTTTTCAGCGTGCGTAGCCCAGTTTCGATTTAAAGTAAGGCGTCATGATTCTATAGTAATCACCCAATGTCGTGAGAGAAAACGGTGAACTATTAGAATATAGAGGTATTGTGAAGTCAAGTAAGTCAGAAATTTTCCTCTGATCTTGCGGCCCTGCGCGTATCTTTGGTGAACGGATCCTGGGTTCGATTCCTGATAAGAGAACATTGAAATTTAAACGCATTACAGTCGTTTGGATCGCGTTTTAAATTGCAGATCCATGTCTCATATATCCTTAATGCTGAAAAGGAATGCTAAATTTCAGCTTTAAATGTATTGGAAATATAGGGAAAACGTGCTGCCATCTATTGGTCATAGTTGAAGCTTTACACTCACCTTAAGGTACTACTGTAAAGGTAGTTGAAGATAGAACTGGGCTCCAAAGGCTAAGAACGAAATGCAGTGTATATGGCATATCAACAAATCATTCAGCTAATTTTAAATATACAAAATAATAATAATAATAATAATAATAATAATAATAATAATAATAATAATAATAATAATAATAATAATAATAATAATAATGTTTCATTTCTCTCTAAGCTTCAGTTGAGGAGTATTGTCTTGTCTGAATATTCTATAAGATATTCTATAAGAAGGCAAAGTTTAGCTTACTTACCTAACTACGTTAGGCGAAACGAGTTTATAAGTAGAACAGAGGTACAAGAGTAGTGTGACGAGTTTCTTTCCCCTGTGATCCAAAAGGATAAAAAGAAAACAAGTAGCAGTGTACGTGTACACCACGTGAGGGCAGTTCCGTTTTATGGCATAATATTTTCTTAATTAATGTTGAAACCAGAAGTGGTAATATATTTAGTTCTGCTACTTTTAGTTTGAAGACACGGATAAGATAGAAGGTGATACCTATTTTTAGAGTACTAAATCCATTTAACAGTTCTTATTACCAGTATATAGTACGGTTTTTACTGTAGTGATCAACGTTAAAACCGGAAGTGGTTGAATGTCCGGTGTCTAGCGGTAACCTCTACATCGCTGTCAAAATTGATGACGATACGTCTAGTAGCTCTAGAGATTTTTTGTTTCACAGACTGGCGGGCATACACACGATCTGGAGTATATAGAGGAGCTTTGATAAACCAAACTCCTAGAAATTAAGGCACTGAGTAGAGGCATACAATCAGAGCTATGACTAGAGACACCATCTATCGCAGGGCGCAAAATTCCCAGTCGCCAGATCGCCATTGGCGACTAGGAATTTCGAGCTGACGACCAGTGTTCAGTAGGAATGGTTTCTCCCTAAACAGATCCTGGCGACCGTGATTTTCGGATTGGCGAGATCGTCAGACTTTGAAATTTTGCGCCCTGATCTACAGTATATAAAGACTTAATACATATAGCCACATTGAGTACCTCTTGATTATTTCCCAGACGGACATATACACGGATAGGAGTCCTGTATAAAGGAGCTTTGATAAATCAGACTCCTTAACTAGAAATTAAGGTATTGAATAAAGACGTACAATCAGAACTATGGCTAGAGATATTTACTATATGTAAAGACTTAGTAAATATAGCTACTTTACACAGATATTCGATTGCAAGTGATTATTAGTACAGTGAAACCTCTACTAACGGACACCTCTATAAAGCGGACACCTCCCATAACGGACATATTTTGTAATCCCCAAACACTGTAATAGGAAAAAACATATTGGCAAACCTCTCTAAAGCGGACACTCTCTAGGACGGACACGGACAGTCTTTCTTGTCTGTTATAAGTATTATTTACCTCCTTTTACGGACACTTTATCTAGAAACAAGTTAAAAAGTACAGTAAAAATACACAGAACATGAGGGTGTGACAACATTTTGCCTCCTCAACTGTCTGTTCAGCAACCGTGAGGAAGGGTCTCTGTTCCACAACACCCCTATGTCCTTTGCTTTAATTCTACTTCCACCTAACCTGTTTCAGAAACAAAAGTGATTGACAGTTGCCTACTGTTTGGGATGACACATCATTTTACAGTCCCGCTGGGTGGAATCTCTAACCAAGCAAAAGACAACTTTGGTATTTTTGACCACGGGTACGCATATTGTCTTTAAAAAAGTCATTACTGGTCTGCAATTATCTCACGAACTAAAGCAACACACCGAAAACGTAGTAAGTAGTGATAAGTGTAAAGTGCAGAGAACTATAATATCTTATTCCCATGTTTGTGTCTCGAACATAGGGTATTGTATGACGCAAGATAATGCAGGTACAATAACATTTTGGTGATATTCATAAATACGTGATTCATGCAAAAATATTTTTTTTCTAATTGCATATTACCTTGTTTATTAATTTACGTAAGAAAACATTGAAACCTCTCTCAGGCGGACACCTCTCTATAGCGGACAATTTTTGATTCCCTACGGCTGTCCGCTTTAGAGAGGTTTCACTGTACTTCTGCGACGTAACACTTTGACTTCGTTTAGTGTCAAACCTCCACAGATGAGTAGCAATCTCCGCCGATCTAGTACGTATACCTGCGTCCCTGATGCACGTTATCCTTTGTTCGATTCCCGGTGTGAGAGCATTGAATCCATTACGTGCTTCGGATTGCACCGTAAACTGTAGATCCACGTCTCATATAGTGTTGTCTCTGAAAAAGAGACACTAAACTTCAACAATTATAGTTCCACAGTTGAAGGGTGATGATATCGAAAGTTTGTGTTAAAGAAACAGTTCAAAAATGTTCAATTTTTATTTATTTATTTAAGAATACAACATGCCTTCAGAGCCCAGTTACAGATTCTGAATAGTATTCTAAAGTGGTTCAACAGTTCAGCTCAAAAATCATTCACTGGCATATTACAACTATCTAAAACTTTTATTTACCTTGCTGTGTCTGTTATAAGCAGCACATATTGTAAGGGACCGCGGTGATGCAGTGGAAGGACACTCGCTTCTAGTGCGTGGAGTTACTGGTTCAATTCCAGATCGGGGGCGCTAACTGGGGTTTCTTAATGGATAGACACTCTGTGTGTGTGGGGGGGGGGGGTGAATTCTTTCGGGCGTTTTCCGTTTCCACTAACTTTCTTCATAATTTTGTCGTTCAGTATCATCACCGTCTCCCTTAGTCTCGGTGCATAATCGTAAAACTAGAAATTTCACTGTATTTCACATTAACTTGTATGTCACATCAAAAGATAATTAAACTTGTTTAAAAGATATATAACCACCTTTATTACTTTTCTTCTTTTAGCTATTAAATGATATTCGTTTTATCGTAACTTTAGTGCGTGTGCATTTGGTGTGCATATGGTCCCGTCTTTGATTCCCGGTGGGAGAGTTAAAAATAAAATTGAACTCACCACGGTGGTTCGTATTCAATCTTAACCCTTTAATTCGCAAGCATTGAGAAATTCCCGTTAACATGTTTTGATTTGTCTTCATGGTTGAAACACGTCTTCCTGACCATGATTTCGTACTTTTTAGTGTCTTTATTGATTGACTAGGGTATAAGGTTTAATAGGGACGTCAGCATAAAGTATATATATATGGATACAAAATACAGGGTGTTTATTTGCATGCAACGCCACCTTTAAATAGCTAATCATGTGTTCTTAGTGAATAAAACAGTCAATTAAAATTAGGAATATTGCTCAGAAATAATAATTAGCAGCAGTTTCGTTGAAATATCGTTCTACAGAACAAGAAACAATAAATAAAACGAACTTTCGCGGAACTTCTAAGTATTGAATTTGACCATTCCCTGTTCAAGATTATAACTATCTAAAATATATATATACATATATGTATATATATATATATCCCGAGATCACGTATGAATATTGTATGAAGACAATAAAGAGATGTTGCTTGTAAGTAACAGAGCCAAATAATGGATTAAATTGTAGTTCCATGTCTCATATCGCTTCGGTGCTGAAAAGAGGCGGTAACATTCAACAACAAATAAACGAACAATCTTTTTATCATTCATAATAAATAATAATAATAATAATAAACGAAACTAAATGGAATTGAATGTTAATAGCAAGGAGACGTTCTATTGGTCAATTGAAACGTTAACAAATGGATTCTGTTTTAATAAATGATATAATGATTTGTTTGTTTTATAATATAGTGTGTGTGTGTGTGTGTGTGTATGTAGATAAAATGCGGCGCGGCATGCTCTTGAAAACTGCTTTTGTGTTATCAGCGAAGTAACGAGATTTTTTTTCTTTTCCCCCTTTCCTCCATCGCTATATATACAAGATGCGTTAATATGTAGAGATGGAGAGAAGCGTGATGCGGAACGTTTCAAAAAAAGGAGAGTGAGGCACGCCTGGATAGTAAAAGTGCAGGATTTATTACGAAGCATTAGTGAAGACCAATCCAGATAGAGCTGCTTGCCCCGGCCACCTCGCGGGGTAATTAGACGAAGCCCCAGAGTGATGAAAGCTTTTCGGGTTATTGAAACTCGTGACTCGGGCTAATCAGGCAAAAGTAGCCTATCTTCCCCTTCTCTCACTCTCTTCTCCTTTGTCTTACGTCTTAATTTGAGAAATTGGCCAAGACTGATCATGGCTAGCTAGGTTCGAGATAAAAGAAAGAAAAAAAATCGAACCATTCTCTTAGCTTCTTTCCACATCTCCAGAGGATACGTCTTTACTAGTTCACACAGATACTATATGTGTTAAAGTTACGTTCTAGCTGGAGATCTTTTACGCTCGTCATTGTTCGTGGAAATCGTACCGTGATTATTGTAATGGGTTTTAAGAATTTAATTATGACTTAAGGGACTAATAATGATAATTGATTAGTGAGACATGATGTGCTTAAAGTGGGTCAGTATCAGCAAAGATTACGAAGGTTATAAAATGTGTCATTTTTTCAAACTGTATCTAAAGCGATATGAGTGAGCCAGGCAAGCATATTTCTTGAAATATATGTATCGTGTCCTCCACGAGACGAGAAATAAGTTTTTCTCATGTCGTTTCGTCTCGCGAATTTTGTACAGGGAAAAAGGGATTATATTTCTGAGCTTTCAGCATTTATGGCCATGTTACCCCATCACATATATGACGGATGATGTCCCTTAGCGATCACACTGTCCGGGTAATCGAAAAGGAAAAAAGGATTGGAGAAGGAAGGAAACTGCTTGGGATCACTATGTTAGGTACCAACCCAATATTTCCCTGGTGTGAATGAGAATAACCCGGGAGAAACCTCATTCAGGATGGGTAGTCTGAAAAATCTGTTACATCTTTTCGACCGAGTGTCCCCACCGGGAATTAAACCTGGAACTGCTCGTACCAAAATCGAGAGCTAAATTTTGTACAGCTCGTAGCAAAAAACCTGCAACATGAGCATTGTAAGTTTATTGTGAAACTACCCCTAACAGCCAAGGGAATCAACATAACGTCTAAATGGCACGAATCACGCCAGGACAAACCTCGGCATCCTACCCTGTACACTTATTTTGGAGCAAAAGACTTCGTCGTTTCACAATAAACGTTCTTATTCATGTTGCAGGTTTTTTGCTGCGGACTGTACAAGTTTCGTTTCGAGTCTCGAGAATTTTTCTGGTCTCGTTTTGTAAATTATATGTACAAAATTCGTGGTCCGATTATTTGCTTAATTCCCTCTAGAAGTAATCACAGTTCTTCTGCGCTACGAAAGGGTAAGATGTAACAGCATTTAAACGATGTTTATAATTGGAGTGTATTGTATAGTGATTTGTGAAGCTTGAAATGTTGGTCTCTCGTTACTATATGGATAGCATACGCGTTTTTGGCGCAGGAGACTCCGATTCGATTCCTACCGGGAGCTCATGTGATTCGGATCCCACGTTAAGCTGTAGGTCTACTTCTTATACAGGGTGTTTCAAAACAACACCGACAACGATTGGGAGATGATTCCTGACACCAAGATAAGACAAAATGTATAGACAAATCTGGGTGCACAAATGCTTCCTTTCGGAGTTGTAGGATGCTGAAAACATGTAAAAATGAACTCTAAAGGTCCATAGCTCCAAAACTATGGGATCTACCGTAGTCGGTTCAAGACTTCACTTAGGAACTAATATGTGCCCTATCCAAAACATTTTATAGAGGTGGTTGGTGAGTACTTCAAATTATATGCCCGTAGCCAAGCTCCTTCTATAAAATTTGTTGCGTAAGTACCTTAGGATTTTGAAACATGTATTTTTAGATAGCGCACATATTAGTTTCTAAGTAAAGTCCTGACCCGGCTACGATAGGTCCCATGGTTTTGGAGCTATGGACTTTTAAATTTAAAGTTCATTTTTTCATGTTTTCGGCAGCCTGTAACTCCGAATGGAAACATTTGTGCACCCAGGATGGTCTGTACTCTTTGTCTCATCTCCGTGTGAGGAATCACCTCCCTAGCGTTCTCGGTGTTGTTTTGAAACACCCTATATAGCGTCACTGCCAAACTTGACGCTAAATTCAAATCAACTCAATTCAGCTTTAAAACGTTCGTAAATGCTCTTCATTGTTTTCGTACAATCACTTTGTCATATTATAGACAGTTTGTAGTGTTTATAATACTATGAGCCATACAACACTAAAGCAGTGTTTGAGACCTAAGATTTACTAGGCGAATTAGTGTTATCCACAATACTTTTGAAATTTCTCGTTTCATCTTGAAAACAATACGAGAATGATCATGTTTCTCATCTAGTCTCGAATTTAAAAATGTGCTTATCGTCTTGTGAGAAACACTGTATGTACAGGGAAAATTACTTATTATTTCTGTATATATGTGAAAAATTACTTATTATTTCTGAATCTTTGATTTTATAATACTAGCAGAACACCTGTTCTTCGCACGGGGAGAATACATTTCATTTTGGACATAAAGGGGTGAATTTGGATTTAAACGGCATCGGAAGTGTCACTCTTCGTCAATTGGTCGTATCCTTCATAACCTTGGTGTTGTTTAAGCACGCAAAACACGAAGTCTGAAATCTCAAACCCAACAACCATTCCTTCTGATGATATTCAAGTAAGGCCTAGAAGAACAGTATGATTTTTAAAAAAAATATATGTACAGGACATTGAAAAGGAGGAAAATTTAATCTTATCTACGTGTTTGTGACCCGTTGATCTTTCTTTCAACTTCGTATATTTCCAAGGCTCAAACCTTCGGAACGTGTTTGTTTGTCATGACGGCCATCTATTGATCGTACTTGTAACTACGAACTTTTACAAAATTTGCAGTGAGTCAGTGATAAATCGCTCACTCTGATGCGAAGGGTCTTTGGTTCTATCATAGGCTTTATAGGTCGTGGCAGACAACATCGTATTCGTATATTTTCTTACGGTTCTCCCGTTTCCCTCATTATTTTCATTTTTAACAATTGTGTCGTCATTATCTTTATTAATTATCAGTCTTATACCTTCAAGTAATAACCTAGTTACGTTAAAGTTAATATTTTATTACATCAGCATCATACTTCATAATTTCATTTTTTAAAAAATATTTCTATGTAATTAAAGTATTTCTTTTTTTTTCGATAGCCTGCCTGCTGCGAGAAATCGCAGGTCAACAACTTAAATAACCAAAACCGAATCAATTATATCTCGTATTGCATTGCCGAACAGTGGGTACTAAAATTTAAAAACTCTGTCGGAACACGTTTGCATCCAATTCAGATCTTATTATATAGCATACAATTATATTTAGCCTTGTGCGTGTATGTGTGTGTGTGTGTGTGTGTGTGTGTGTGCATTACAATACATATACATATATAGGGCTATATACACGATACAACATAGTGGGTGTTGTGAAGATCTAAGATCTGAAAAGCTGCGGGTTATTCAGGCAGAATTCGAACTGTTTCGTGTGTATCGATAACGAGGCCCCGAGGGAAAGTTATTATCCTCCTTGACTCGGCTCATCATTATCGTTGTATGTTGATAGGACTAGTCGTTTCGTTTCGTGAGCTTTAAATCATGTTGTGTTATATCGTCACCACCTGCTGCCCTTCGTAGATGTTCTTTTATTATTATTTCTTGCTAATGTATTTTCAACTTCTCTCGTCTGTGCTTCCATTAAAATTTCTTAAGATTTACGAATAAAGACAAATTAAAATGATGAATGAAGATACTCACTTGGTGTGTATATATATATATATATATATATATATATATTGAAAACTTTAATTGTGACTCTAAAGAGAAATTATATATGATGATGAATTAGTTTTAATATGTTTGTTTACCAGTGGTGGATCTAGAACGTAAAAACTGGGGGGTCAACCAGAACCCAGACTATGATAGGCATATCATGAGTATACGCAAATCATTTTACTAACGCTCTCGCCTTTGGTTCGAGTGATCTCGGGTTCGATTTCCGGTGGGAACACTAGATCGAGAAAGTGTAAAAGCGTTTTCAGGCCAGCCATCCAGAGTGAGCTTTTCCTGTTTTTTTTTTCTCTTTCACACTAGGCAAATGCCGGGATGGTACCTAACATACAGGTCCCAGGCCATTTCCTTCCTTCCCCAATCCTTTTCTTCTTCCCTTTCCTCGGATAGTGTTATCGGTTACGGATGTCATCCCTCATATGTGACGGG
Organism: Thermobia domestica; assembly: GCF_964235325.1. Lineage (NCBI taxonomy): Eukaryota > Metazoa > Arthropoda > Insecta > Zygentoma > Lepismatidae > Thermobia > Thermobia domestica. Next base: position 65,522,573 of record NC_137471.1, on the reverse strand, counting down.
GTAACATGACCATAGATGCTGAAAGCTTAGAAATGAAATTTCTAATCCCTAAGCAAATCAGTTTAATTTGAAATCTGTTTACGCACTTCGTTAACAGGAACTAGGGATATCTAATGTTTCAAAACGTTTCTAATAATAAGAGGCAACGCTTATTATAAACTTTCAAAAATGTATACATAATACTTCAATTAATTTTGTCACTCAGAAAACTGGGGGCCTATACCCTCCCGGCCCCGGGCTAGATCCGCCCCCGTTGTTTACCAGATGAAATCCTAATGATACTTACCCTAAAATTAACGCAGGATTGAGTCACGTTTGCTCCTACTAGGAATCATCCCCTAGCCTTTCTCACGAAAACTTAATGATACTTAACCTAAAGTTTAACGTAGGATATTAGCCACATTTAGTCTTACTTGGAATCAAAGTCTGATCCGGACAGACCTGAAGACTCAGACAGTCCCGGTCTGATCCGGAGAGACCAGAAGTCTCAAAATGACAGACCCGACGACCGAGGAGTAGCTAAAATATCAGCTCTACAGCATTACTGCGGAATTTTATAGTTGCTGAAATGCCTGTTCTTCGCACGAGGATAATAGGTTTATGGGAAATATTTGAACTCCTTCCAGTATGGTACGCATTTCAATGAAATTGTAATTATAACATTTCACAAGATTCTCTATTCTTGGCATGTATATTTTAAACTCCACTACCTCGTGAGGATACGGCCCTTAATCAATGTGACATAATAAAAACCTTGAGGTAGGAGTTATGTTCCAAAATTCATTTTAAACGTGAGGAGCTTTCCGTGGTGCCCGAACTCGTGAGGTCGGAACTGACGCTTATTCGACCTCACGTTCACGAATAAACATGAGATTGAGTGAGCGCGAATTTCAAAATTATGATATGAACGTGATGTCGGAATGATGATGTGAGTGTGAGGTTGAGTGAGTATGAGGTTGAAAAAATGTTATAAGCGTGATGTCGAGATGATGATGTAATCATGAGTTCGAGTGTGTGTGATCTCGGGATGATAATGTGAGAGAGAAGTCGAGTGAGCGAGTTTAAGTGAAGTTAGCCCAAAGTGAGTACCTTTGTCCGTGGTGCAATCACAAGCAGCAGACGTCTAGTCTAATGTGGCGAAAAAGTGTAGAAATTGCAACTCCCGTCCCCTTAAGACCGGAATTTTAGAACGTGCTGGGTTACAAATTCGTTTATTTGTAATGAGGACTTTAAATATAGATTTTTACCTTTCTAACTTAAGGGCAGGCACGTAGCCAGGGGGGGGGGGTCCGTGACATGAAATACTTTGGTCATCACAAAAGGGGCTCGATCACTCTAAACTATTTTTCTGGAACATATATTGGTTCGTTTAGCCAGGATTTCGTAACGGCGGGGGGGGGGGAGTGACATGAAATTCTGAAGGTCCAGGAGCTCGATCAATCTAAACTACTTTATTATCAACATATATTGGTTTGTTAGGACAATAAAATGAGGATATGTTGGCAAGTATTTTAATAACAAACTATGAAGAAATTTCGAGCAAAATAATAAAAAAAAGTATTGAAAAAGATTTTGCAATATTTACGTCCTTCTCCTGTTTATTCAAATATAACAATTTTCCTTTCGTTATAATCTCAATTTTTATAAAAAAAATACATACTGAATACTGCCTTGTAAACTATCTTCTAATATAAATAAAATAAAGAATTTGTTTGTGTGTTTGTCTGTCTATCTGTCTGTGTGCGGCCTGGGGACCAGACGAGTGGACCGAGAGTTACCAAATATTGGTCAGGGGTGCCTTGGCCCAGGCCCCAGATCAAGACGAAGCGTTTTTTTTTTAATTTCGAAACAGTGGGGTCTCAGGGGGGCGTTTACCGGAACCGGTTTGGGAACCAGACAAATTGACCGAGAGTTACCAAACTTTAGTCACGAATACCTTTATCCAGGCTCCAGACCGGAGTTAAACGTTTTTGTCGAAATTCGAAACCAGGGGGTCTCAGGGAGGGCGTTTACCGGGACATGTAAAAGTAGTAGAAAATGACCGATATTTATTTATTTAACAATCACCAGATACAGCTCATAGGCCATTTTACATTGAATATCCAAGAACATTAACAATGGAAAGGATTTAGGAAGGTATCGGCCAGGGCCTGTTTAGTAGGTGCCATCCCGGCATTTACCTGGTAGGACTGAGGGAAACCCTGGAAAACCTCAGTCAGGATGGTAGGCAGCGGGATTCGAAGCCAACGCTCTACCACTTGAGCTATTAGTGTCGAATTCATATTTTCGCGGTCGCTGAAGTCAATGGTGAAACTCCAGTCGCATTAACTTCCAAATTCACGCTATTCGGCTCCGGGCCGAGGGTCACCGGAGGGGGTTGAGATACCAAGTAATATAAAAGTAATCCAAAATGACCGATATTAGTGTCAAACCCATAGTTTTCGCGCGGTCGCTGAAATCAATGGTGACACTTCCATTAGCGATGACTTGCAAGCATGCGGGCCGGGAGTCAGCGGGGGATGGATACCGAGACATGTAAAAAAATAGCCCAAAATGACCGATATTAGTATCAAATCCATAGTTGTCGCGGTCGCTGAGATCAATGGTGATACTCCCATAGGCAAATACAGCCCCTGTGCGAAGCATGTGTATATTCAACTAGTTTTACAATATATGCGTTCCTTTCTCTGTTGAATCAAATGCTAACAGAACTTTCTTTTAACATAATTTTTGTTTTTATTATTCCGTCAACTACTGTCGGTTCCAAATGACAGGTTAAAGGAGCAACAGAAAATTGTCCTTGAAATAACATGTTTGATATTGCAAGGATGCGATGACAAAAAGTTATGATTAAAAATGTCCACGCGGTTACACAACGACACTTATGCTTTCGAAAGCTTGAAATCTCCCTGACTAGTAGCAGGAATTCTGAGAATTCCATAACTTTTCTTGAAATTTCAAATTCCCTGACTCTTCCAGAATACCTCGCTTACCTCGCCACCATATTGCAAGTAGTAAAAAAACTCCTCATAAGAAAGAGTAAGCAAAAGCTTCTGTAGTTTTCTTTTTAATTTTTAATGCTGATCCTTCTTTTTCATTATGTTTTATCCTTCCTTAATTTTTTCATTTCTGGTCTCGAAGGGGGGGGGTCCGGACCCCCCTTGGCTATGTGCCTGCTAAGGGGATCACCAGATACTCTATTTACTGCATTAATTTTTAACCTTATTGTAGGATATGAGAACAGGGCACAGTACTTACGAATAAGACACAGACTGTTACGGAGATAAGAGAGATAGCATGTGCAAATAGAGCTAGATTATTGTGGGATAGATTATGAAGATAGTATGGTCGCCGAACACTGGCGCCTCTGGGTCTTTCGGGACATGAAATTCATGAACCGTTCCCGAGTACGACTCAAATTGAAGAGAGCAGGAGTGAGCCTCTAACGAGCGCGATACCAGTGGGGTAAATGAGCGCAAAATCAGAATAAAACATTACGGCACATTGATGTTCCTTCAAATTTTGAATATTTTAATATTTTTAGTGGAATTTATATCTGAAGTATATGCAACCCACTTCACATTCGTCTTCATTGGGTTGCATATCTTCTGGGGACCGTTACAGAATATTGTCTTTTAAAGTCGTAAGCGATAATAAACTAGATAACGAAAATTCTAAAAGTAATTTGTAGAGTAGTAAGAATTAGAAAAGAGATTATTTCTGAGATGAAATAAAATATCTGGTTTTACCTCCCATGATTATATTCTGGATGCTTAAGAAAACGAGTGCTTCCCTAGTAAAGAGTGTAGTAAACAAGTCATTCTTGAAAAAAATTGTATCAAACTTGTGTCCGGTCCAAACTTGAATAGGCGATTATTAATTTTTCTTAGCTCTTGGGAGGAGGTGGTTGGCCAACTCCGGGGAGAAGAAGAAGCTCACCCGAAAGTAAATCCGGAATAACCATTGATGCTAAATACTGTACTTTTGTAGTACAGTAAAATATCTACATTATTCTTACGCTACTAGTACGTTTTGTGAATGAATTCCCTGGAAAAAAATATATACTGCTAGAAAGTAGTAGCTGAATTATATTCTTCTCGTGCAAACAGTGGGCACTTGTTTGTACCTAAAAATAGATTTATGGAAAGTATTTTGAATCCCTTTTCTCTTCCCACTTAGAATGCATACTTGAATCGAAATGAAATTATTTAAAAAAATTCAACCCAAGCACTATGTTCAAAAATTCATCTCAAATGGTTCAAGTGTTTTCTCACTTTCGCCATTTTATGAATACAAAATGAGAAATTAAAATGTTATAGAAATCCCTCCCCCCCCCCATCATTTAGAAGTTCAATTTTCAACAGTGATGAGACATATGTCAATTTATTTTTCATAATACGTTTGTGTTCCTAGTTTCATCTCCGTAACATGGAAAGGTTCTTCAATATTCTATTTTCGATATAAAAATTGACTCCCTCCCCCCTTTCTTTAGAGTAAGCAGTTTATAGTTAAAGCGACGTGATCAAATCGCAGTTTGAAGTAGGTAATAAGTATGTTCAAAAATTTCGTTTCAAATGGTTCAACCGTTTTCTTTTACGTAATGATGTGACAGGCAACGTCGGTTTAATTTATGTAGTGTAAGGTAAAGTAGGAAGACTAGATAGCATAGAATCAGGACGATGAGATTGCCATAATACCTGGTACAAGTAATCGTCTCAATTTTCAGCAAATAACTTACTACTGATAGAGAAATATTATGGCAATGGTCTTGATTATGTTTGGTCGTTCTCAGCTAAAGAAACAAGAAAATAATAGTATTGAGAGTTGATGTGCTAACCACGCACCGTTCAGTTGAACGTGGAATAAATGTGCTTAGTGTTACCTACGAGACAAGACATCACAACAAATAAGGTTTTCTCGTCTCGTCTCGTCTCGTCTGGTTTTCTAAACTTATGTACAAAACTTGTGCCTTGAGTATTTTCTTAATTTCATCTAGTAGATGTCAGAATCTTTCAGTATCAGAAGAGGTCGACGAAAGGTGTGATATAACAACATTTAAGTCATGTTTATTTTTGGAATATATTGAGTAGTAACTTGCATATCTTTAAAACGTTGATAAATGACCCTTATTGTTTTTCGTGCAATCATTTCATCGATTTATAGTTTTTATACTATGAATCATGTAATACTAAAATAGAGTTTGAGGTCTAATACTTGGGTAAACTAGTGAAATTCTCTTTTTTCGATTCGTGTCTCACTTTGGAAACAAGACGAGAAATGTGTCGTCACGTGGTGAACACTATTTAGTGAGTTCTAAGGTTAGAGAGTTTAATCTTTTAATAGTAGTAAGAAAATGTCTTAGAAAAATCTTTAGAATGTTGCTTTTATGGTAGGTAGAAGTGATGTTAGAATTTATTTGATGGTGGAAATGTAGATAGGAAAAACGCTTTTTTTTTTCTTCGTTCAACTTGGAGAAATATTTCAGTGGTTGCCATTGTCTGAATGTGAGTGTGAAGTCCTTTTTTTTATTATTTCTTAGTTTTTCATTTTCATACTTTTGGAGGCAAAGTTGTTGAGCGAATTCAAACAAATGGCTTGCCCTTGTAGCTGTTCACTTATACGTATGGAAGCGCAAGGAATTCTTTGTCTTGTCAATAATACTGAAATCGAGGGACATTCCTTTCGGAAGCACATCTCCGTACGAAATCGTCACCTTTTGACCAAAGGCGCTGATCCGTATGTGAGAGCTGGGCTGCATGCCAGATCAACACCTTCTTTTCAAATTCTATGATGCGTGCAATCCCAACTGTCTGGCAGGCCTCATCAAACATTCCATTCTTTTTGCCTCTGTCACGTTTTTTTTTCTTTTTTTCTCACTGTCACGCCCTTCCATTATCACTCCAAATCCATCTATGCAAGATTCATCGTGTTGTCGACTCAAGAAAAAAAAATAATAATAAATAATAATAATAATAATAATACCGTATGCATGATTGTTCATTTTGCATATTTTGGAATTTAATAATGTTTCGCAATTGCTTTTAAATACTTCAACATTCCTTTCAGATCTAACCATTGTTCTTTGCTTGCAAGTGAATATTCACCATTACTTTAGAATGCCGTGAGCCAATGTTATTAAAAGAATTCCAGTGCTGCTTAACACTATCAAATAGACATAAAATCCTTCAACATATATTTCTTTATAAAATAATAAATAGTTTGTCAGATAATATTGATGTTGTTTTCACAGAAATTAAATTTTAACGTTAGACAAAATAAGCAGAATTATCATGTGTAACGCATCTTACTGAAGATTCATCTGTACTAAGAATGTACTCAAATTTAACCTAACCGTGAAATTAATCGTGCTATCAATTTTTGTTCAAAAGAGGGAGATTTTCCAAAACGTCCTTTTTAATTAATTTATACACTCCTTGTGTTGTTATTTCATCTATGGTTGAGGTTACCTCGTACCATACGTCCTGTTTTGACTGGAACAGTCAAGGGTACCCATTTCCGAAAAGTATTGGGCGCAATCACCCAAAATTTAGCCCAAAATTATCACTCTCTTAAACTTTGATTAATGAAATACGGTCCAAATTATCAATAACTCTTAGACTTTGATTTTGATTAATGAAATAGGGCCCAACATTATCAATAACTCTTAAAATTTAATTTTGATTAATGAAATACTGCCCAAAATTTAACTCTATAACTCTTAAACTTCGATTTTCATTAATGAGATATAGCTCAAAATTACCAATAACTCTTAACCTTTGATTTTCGTTAATGAGATGTAGCTCAAAATTATCAATAACTCTTAAATTTTGATTTTTGTTAATGAGATATAGTCCAGAATTATCAATAATTCTTAAATTTTGATTTTCGTTAATAAGATATAGTTCAGAATTATCAATAACTCTTAAATTTTAATTTGGATTAATGAAATATAGCCCCAAATCATCGATAACTCTTAAACTCTGATTTTCGTTAATGAGATATAGCCCAAAATTATCATGCACGCTTAAACTTAAGTTTTTTCTGTTAATATAATATTGTCCGAAAATTAGACATACAACAATCGACACAGTACATCGAGCTGAACAAAATTACTATTTGTGGGTAAATTGTCATGCGTAATTTTCAAGAAGATAAGACAAACAAATTTTGATGACGTTAAAAAGCATGTTTTTTGTTATCAGTCTAATACAGTTTGATATACAGTTTGATCACGATAATTCGAACTCCCTGATACCTCGATTTTTTTTCTCATTCCCTTGAACTCTCCATAAAAGTCAATGTTAAAATAACCTCTGGAAGTCGGATATTTAAAAAATTACAATTAGCAGGGACGAGTATACTACACGTAATACACTAAATCTCAAGTTACAGAATTAGTTAGAGTGGTGTTGCCCTACGATACGAGGGTAGACGAAAAATAAGATCTTCCAGGCCTAGTCTCGTCTCGATTCTTGAAGAGTTCTTTCTAATCTCGTCTCGTTTCGTTAATGTATCTACACAATTTATGCCCTGATTAATTTCAGCTAAAATAATCAAAATCATTTCACGTCATGAGAAGCCCCGATGGATATGACATGACAACAACATTTAAATCATATTTATTATGGGAGTATATTGTGTACCTTTAAATGTTGATAAATGCTCTTCAGTGTATGTGTACAATCACATTATCTATTTATGGCTTTTATGGTGCGAATCATGTAATACTAAAACAGATCTAAGATTCGGATAAACCAGTGTTGCCCGTGAGACAGGGGCGGATCCAGGACGGACTTCTGGGGGGGGGCGGTGGGTTGTAATACTGCTACTTAGAACTACTTTTAAGAACGTCAAAAAATAAACTATATATTTTATTTATATATAAAATAAAAAAGTTTCCTCTTCTGGGGGAGGGGCGATCGCCTCCCTGGATCCGCCCCTGCCGTGAGATTGGTGAAATTTCTCGTTTCGCCTCAAAAAGAGACGAGAATTGATCGTATTTTTAATCTCACCTCGAATTTAGGAAGACATTTCTCGTTTTGTGGACAATGCTATTACTTACTAACAGTTTTCTTTCACATTAAGAGGAACTGTGGTAACTGAGTGGTAGAGCATTCACCTCTGGTGTGTGGGGGTCCTTGGTTTGATCCCAGCTCGCGCCAAGTGAGCTTTGTAGTGGGTAAACACCGTGTACTTGGGGTTTCTCGGGCTTTGTCCCATTTCCTCCCACTTTATGCATTCCACTATTACATTCATTTCTCATAATCACCGTCTCCTTTAGTCTAGCCGGCGCATAACCGTGGGACGTAAAACTGAAAGATTTCATTTGATTTTTTTCGAATTTAGGATGACACTTTTCGTTTCGTGGACAATACTATTACTTACTAACAGTTTTCTTTGACATTAAGAACATATTCTTAACTCTTATCTTGAGACTTTTTATAATCCTTTCTCAGAATTTACTACCATGTAATATTTCTCTTCCACTCATCTGTTCAATTAACCTGAAAAATTTTCTCTCTCTAAGTGGTAACATTCTTTATGAAGTGCGGTAAACAAAAACGAAGAGTGCGGTATGCATGCTAGAGAATTTTCCAGATGTTACTTAACGGAATTATTTGTTTAAATACTTTGAAAGAAGTTACCTGCTTTTTTTATGTATAAAATAAAGAAGAAAACAAATGAAAATAAATAAGATTAAGAAACGGAGAAAAAGAAAGAAAGAAAAAAAACTTCTTGTGGAAAGTACTTAAAAATTTATTGAAAATGATCCTTTGGCCCCTTACTATCTTCTTTATGGGCTCGCCTATTCTCTCGTCTTAAGCTGTTTTGAATAATCGGGTTGATGCGACATGCCATACGTCGGTGTTAAAACTCCATTCATGAAGGCAGCCAGAGTTTCCAAAACAAAACAACAACAACAACCAAAGGAAAAAAAACACGATGATAAAAGAAGGAAGAAGCATACGAACAAAAAATATCATAGCAGAAGAGAATGAAGAAGGAGAGGCAATTGTGAATGAGCTACCAAAAAAAAAAAAGTAGTTTTGATATGTATACTACCTGTCTTCTTTTTCGTGTGGCATTTTAAGTGTGCGACGACGGAAGTAGTCGTCTGTTTTTGTATTTAGGTTTCCATTGCAAAAAGCTTTTAATACGTTGTTCAGCGGTAGCTGCCGACTCATTTACATGGATGGGATCGTAAGGAGGGTGTGAACCACTCACTCTGCTTCACTCACTTAACTTTACCTCACATACTTAGAGAGACTAACAACTCACACACATACGCACACAAAATGAAAGAGAATGAACATGAAAAGGGGGAAAGAGATGATACGCCCACCTGCAGAGTGGAATTCGGTAGCAACAAGTTACACGTGCTAAAATGCTGTGCGCATGGACATGACGCGAATCGGTATATAATGGTATTCACCTAAAGAAGTACCTCGACTTAACCTTACCGACCCCAGACGCGCGTACCTTGAGGCAGAGCTATTTAGTGCAAAACGGCAATACACCAACCATACCATCTCCGCTACTTTACATATAAGTAACTTTTTTTCTTACAGTTCTTCTTTAACAGATTTAAATATGGTGTATTAAGTTCTACATTTGCATAAGATTGGCAGTACCTTGATGGAGGTTAAATAATAATAAGACTGGAATTCAGCGTGTGCCTAATATATACATATAGAGTATATTTGTGCTGTTCATTTTCCTGTTTTTTCTTTATAGTTTTCGAGATGCTTATCCTATAACAATACAACATGAAGCCACAATTTTGTCTACGAAGTTGTTTTTTTTTTTTTACCTACTCATTGGATTCTTCAAAACCATTTTTTTTTATATACTGGTTCATTTACCTGCAAACGAGATTTGGTTATTTGTAGTTCAGCGTCACTTTTCAGCACCTAAGCTATATGAGACGTGAACTTACAGTTTAAGTTGAATCCGAATTCCGTAATACTCCACACTCAAAATCGAACCCGGAACCCTGTGCACCAAAGTATGCACGCTTGCCACTAGACCAGCGAACAGGCTACCTGCAAAGAAAAAGAAAGTTTATTCACATTTAGTCTTGCAATGAATAACAGGGTATTATAAATTTGTTCAGGAAATTAGTTGTTAATTGTATATTGTTTACCATGTTCTATGAAGGAGACTTTTTTTTTCATTTTTATTTTTCTTGCTTGAGAATGTCATGCTTGGCTGACAAGTAGCTGCAAGAGACCAACCAAACTGACGTAAATACGCGATTATTATTCTTTCCTTGTAACCTTGAAGTTCCGGGCTCGAGTCCCGCCATTAGCCGAGAACATCGTTCAGAAAAAAATCCTTCTCACCTTTCAGGAAAGAAAACATCCTCATACTGCTGTATCATTAACTTTCTTAATAACAAAAATTTATTTAATAAAATTTTCTGCAGCAGAATGATGTAACCAAGTTATATATATATATATATATATATATATATATATATATATATATTGTCTGTTTGAGAATGTTAAGTAATATATTTGGATTTTATTACATGTTTGGAATTCCTGGAGTTCTGTAGGTTCGCACCTTACATAAAAATGAAATGAAATGAAATCTTTGAGTTTTACGTCCCACGATTATGCCGGTTAGGCTAAAGGAGACGGTGATGATGAGTAATGAATGAAATGGTGGAATGAAGAAAGTGGGAGGAAACGGGAGACCCGAGGAAACCCATGCACATGGTTTTTGTCCACCACAAAGTTAACTTGGCAGGGGCTGGGATCGAACCGGGGACCTCAAGCACCAGAGGTCTACCACTGAGCCACCGCGGCCCACATCTTACATAAACTACAGCGCTAAAAGATGTAAAACTCCGTGTAAACATACCGGGAAAGTATTATTACCATTAATAGGTATAACAGACATTCATGTACAGAAATATCATATAAACAAATTTAACATAAAATATGTGTAAAACAAAATAAAAGATAAAGAAGGTAGATCACGGTTGCACATGATCATATTACCCCAATATTCTCCGATTGTCACTGAGGCATTGTTTCAAATCAATATAACTCTTTTAAAATTAAACCCAGGCCGTTTCTGTAGTAATGTTAAAAGGAGGATGAACTAATGGTAAAATGCATACTGCTATAATAACATAACCAAAATACTATTTGACAGTCAGACCAACTATTTAGAATTAGGCCATAACCCGTACCGTGTTGTCCCAAAAGAAGATAAACAATATTCTATGGACCCGCACATTATTCGACCTCTGAGGTTTATTCGCAATCTCACTGAAACACTTAACTTACCCACTACTCAGGTTTACTCGCAACCTCATAATGATCTTAATTTTCAGTTCAAGTTTAATCGCATCCCTACAATAATTTAAATTCTCAATTCAGTTTTACTCGCAACCCTATAATAATCTTGATTCTCAATTCAGGTATAATAGCAACCCTACAATAATTTAACTCTCAATTCAGGTTTAATAGCAACCCTACAATAATTTAAATTCTCAATTCAGGTTTAATAGCAACCCTACAATAACTTTAATTCTCATTTCAGATTTAGTCGCAACCCTATAATAATCTTGATTCTCAATTCAGGTTTAATAGCAACTCTACAATAATTTTAATTCTTAATTCAGGTTTACTCGCAACCCTATAATAATCTTAATTCTCAATTCAGGTTTAATAGCAACCCTACAATAATTTTAATTCTCAATTCAGGTTTACTCGCAACCCTATAATAATCTTGATTCTCAATTCAGGTTTAATAGCAACCCTACAATAATTTTAATTCTCAATTCAGGTTTACTCGCAACCCTATAATAATCTTGATTCTCAATTCAGGTTTAATAGCAACTCTACAATAATTTTAATTCTCAATTCAGGTTTACTCGCAACCCTATAATAATCTTGATTCTCAATTCAGGTTTAATAGCAACTCTACAATAATTTTAATTCTCAAATCAGGTTTACTCGCAACCCTATAATAATCTTGATTCTCAATTCAGGTTTAATAGCAACCCTACAATAATTTTAATTTTCATTTCAGATTTAGTCGCGTCCCTCAATGATTTTAATTCTCAATTCAGGTTTACTTGCTTCTCTACAATAATTTTAATTCTCAATTCAGGTTTACTCGCAATCCTGTAATAATCTTGATTCTCAATTCAGGTTTAATAGCAACTCTACAATAATTTTAATTCTCAATTCAGGTTTACTCGCAACCCTATAATAATCTTGATTCTCAATTCAGGTTTAATAGCAACCCTACAATAATTTTAATTCTCAAATCAGGTTTACTCGCAACCCTATAATAATCTTGATTCTCAATTCAGGTTTAATAGCAACCCTACAATAATTTTAATTTTCATTTCAGATTTAGTCGCGTCCCTCAATGATTTTAATTCTCAATTCAGGTTTACTTGCTTCTCTACAATAATTTTAATTCTCAATTCAGGTTTACTCGCAATCCTATAATAATCTTGATTCTCAATTCAGGTTTAATAGCAACTCTACAATAATTTTAATTCTCAATTCAGGTTTACTCGCAACCCTATAATAATCTTGATTCTCAATTCAGGTTTAATAGCAACCCTACAATAATTTTAATTCTCAATTCAGGTTTACTCGCAACCCTATAATAATCTTGATTCTCAATTCAGGTTTAATAGCAACCCTACAATAATTTTAATTCTCAATTCAGGTTTACTCGCAACCCTATAATAATCTTGATTCTCAATTCAGGTTTAATAGCAACCCTGCAATAATTTTAATTCTCAATTCAGGTTTATTCGCAACCCTATAATAATCTTGATTCTCAATTCAGGTTTAATAGCAACCCTACAATAATTTTAATTCTCAATTCAGGTTTACTCGCAACCCTATAATAATCTTGATTCTCAATTCAGGTTTAATAGCATCCCTACAATAATTTTAATTCTCAATTCAGGTTTAATAGCAACCCTACAATAATTTTAATTCTCAATTCAGGTTTAATAGCAATCCTACAATAATCCTACAATAATGTTAATTCTCAATATAAGATTAATTGCAACACTACAATAACTTTAATTCTCATTTCAGGTTTAGTCGCATCCCTACAATGATTTTAATCCTCAATTCAGGTTTACTCGCATCCCTACAATAATTTTAATTCTCAATTCAGGTTTACTCGCAACCCTATAATAATCTTAATTCTCAATTCAGGTTTAATCACAACCCAACAATAATTTTAATTCTCAATTGAAGTTTATTTGCAACCCTACAATAATCTTAATTTCAAATCCAAATTCCGTAGACACAAAAGGTATATCCGGATAAGACAGTGAAAGGTGCCCTTTCACGGATTGCTGTGATATTTATACGAAAGGGTGCCTCATATCCAAAGATAACTTTGGCCGGAAAATCAACTTCAAATTCCTTCGAATTTCGAAGTTATTGTTAAAAACTTGGAAGTCCAAAATTGTTCATATCTCGGAAACGACGTAAGTTACGAGGGTGAAACAAAATATGAATATACTTTGCTTAAAGGGACTTGCCGAAAACTAGAAACAACGTATTTCGTCCTTCAAATTCCTTGCGAAAAGCGCGTCGAAAATATTCGAATTCAAATATTTTGTGCTTTATATTTAAGTGACCACCTTCTAATTTTCACCATAGAAGTAGCACCAACCCACCTATAATATATCTTGACCATCGTTTGATACTCGCGGTGCTACTTGGTGTAAAATGAGAAAAACAAAAGTCGGGCACGCCTGGAAGATATGCAACCCATGTTGCGCCTTAAATGTTTTGGCCAGTACGAACTGTCAAAAGTCAAAGATGGTCGAGTTTGAATTTCTGACTCTGCATAAATGGTTCTATATGACAGTATAACTCTCATAATCAGAGCACTAGTGGCATTGATTTTCAGTCTGGATACCAATATTTTAAATCGCAATTTATAGAAAACAGCGTTTTTGATTATCCCTACATATAATGTATACCCACATATAATGTACAAAATATCGTAATGCATAAAATGGTGATAATACAAAAATATTCAAAATGTTTTTACAATGCCTTTCCTGTGTTAGCAAACATTACAAGGAAAATGAAGGACACACTATGTGGAACCTTTAATCTTAATCTTTATATGCGTTTATTACTGGAGTGACAAGACCGGCAATACACAATTTGCTTAAAATCTCTTTAGGCCGAACAATCTTAGCAAGGTATCAAACATGCATGTAAAAGGTAAGAAATGTTTGTAACGACATATGAACAACATCAAACTGTTCGATTCCCATGTGCACATTCACAATTATACTGCTTTAGATCCGAATACCATACTGAATTTGTAACAAAATCAATATAACACCTGTATATCTTCCTACTACGTCGAGATCGTACCTGGAATTTAACGGTGTTGGTATTTTCTTTCAGGAAATGGAAATTGATTCCATTATCTTTATCCATCATTACATGAGTTGAGTTGATTTTGAGTTTAACGTCCCTTTCAGCAGCGATTGTATATGAGACGTAGACCTACTGATTAACGTGGAATCTGAACCACATGAGCTCCCACCGGGAATTGAACCCGGGTCTCCCACGCCGAAAATGCATATGCTAACCGCTTAGCCATGAAAGAAGCCGAGTAGGAAACTTCCTGAGACAACTGATAGGAACCTGTAAAAGAATTTTTAGATCTCTTTCTGTCAACTTCGGGAAGTCCAGGATGTCTGAAGATGTCCCAACCGTGCTCTTCTATCTCTGCGATGTTCCATTTGTTGAACTTCCTCGTCGAGGCCATCGTCAGTATTAAGACGATTACCAAAAGTTCTATGTAAATAAGAAGCTATCTGACATAACAATCCAACTTGAGAAAGCAACTTGTTGTCCACTTGGTGACGTAAAAGACAATACTTGTTCAAGAATACCATGAACGGCCTCAACATCCCAGCGAATTTTTGTAATATAGCGGGAAAAGTTCGTCTTAGCCATAGTGAATGCCTGCGCTTACCTTTCAGTGTAGGCATTAAAACTGTAAATACTCTTTCTTCCAAATATTCAGTTGTATCCCGAAAGCTGTGATTCACACAATAAATATTACCTTGTGCCATGAGAATCTCTAACCCGTGTGGATCTTATATGTTGGCCGCAGCATATCTACAATATAACCTGTCTTAGTATAAATAGTAAATAACTTACATAGAGGCAACTTTTTTTTTCGTCCAGGGTACGATTGTTATTGATGCTCATTATTCAACTTTTCGCCGTGCCGAATATATCTTCCATCAAAGATTAGTACCAAACGGTCAACAGTATTGTAAAGTTTCGTTGCCACAATAGTTTTTTTTTTTTTTTTTTCAATCGTTATGAGTTTTTCTCGCGAACAGGCTGCGACTTCTAATTTATAGGGTAAAATTATATTTTTCGAAGGACGTCATTACAAATGCACACATATCCGAAACTTTCTGTTCCCTTTCCAGCCCTTGAATTGCAGTACTACAACTATTCCAATTGTCAGTGTTCAGTTTAAACAAAAACATAACACTAGTTAAATGACAGTTCGATTATCAGCGGCACTAGCTCTCTCACACGGTTTCTCGAAGAGGTACGATTTTGAGAGTTATACTGTCATGTAGAACCATGCATGGCGAGTCAGAAATTCAAACTCGACCATCTTTCACTTTTGACAGTGTTCGTGGAGGCCAGAACATACATTGCGTAACGTGGGTTGCATATCTTCCGGGCGTGTCCGTTTTTGGTTTTCCTCGTTTCACACCAACTTGCACCGCGAATATCAAACCATGGTCAAGATATATTATAGGTGGGCTGGTGCTACTTCCATGGTGGAAATTAGAAGATGGTCACTCAAACATAAAGCAAAACTATTTGAATTCTAATATTTTCGACGCGCTTTTTGCTAGGAATTTGAAGGGCGAAATACATTGCTTTTAGTTTTCGTTAAGGCACTTCAAGCAAAATATATGCATATTTTGTTTCATCCTCGTAACATAAGTCGTTTCCGAGATTTGAACAAATTTTGATTTCCGAATTTTCAACAATAATTACGAAATTCGAAGGAATTTGAAGTTGAATTTCCGGTCAAAGTTATCTTTAGATATGAAGTAACTTTGGTATAAATATCATGGCAATCCGTGTAAGGGCACTTTTCAGTGCCTTATCCGGCTACACGCTGCCGGATAAGGCAGTTCACTGCTGCCGGCAGTGAACTGAATCCGGTTACACTGCCGATGCCGTTTAAATCCAAATTCAGCTCCTATTAATTCTCCTAAGGGGGATGGTGACATATAAAAATCATTTAAAATAACCGATATTAGTGTCGAATTCATAGTTTCTGCTGTTTCTAAGTTGATTGGTGACAGTTTTGACGTCCTTTATGTCCAAAATGAAACGTATTCTCCCCATGCGAAGAACAGACATTCTGCTAGTGATCGATAAAATTAAGCCACGGTGCCGCAGTCAGTAAGGCGGCTAGGGTTCGATCTCCCCGGCAGTTATTCTTTATTTTCTGTTCCCTCTTACGTCCAAACCGTGATAAACAGTGCCACGTACTACTAAAGCACGCTGATTTGCTGTTGGCCTCCAACGCTTGTACTCTTCCGGAAAATAGTTCATAACTTTCAGTTATTACTTTTACTATGAAACAAGCGTATAAAAGTACGTTATTTTCATAACAAGTTAGGGTAACTGATAGAGGGATGCACTTAGAATTTTCGAACGCTTAATTGTTTTAACGATTGATCAGAAATTTAGATAATTGAAATTACTACTTTGATAAGCAGTTTTTCATGTTCACACGCGGTCTGGATATCCTCAAGATTGATTGACAGAAGGAATCCACCGCTTCAGAACGTAAGAATATTAAAATTATTCTTATAATTACTTCAAATATATGAAGAAATATGCGAATATCCCTAGAATATGCACTAACCTTCAAAAGAAGCGTTCACATATGTGTATTCTTCTTCTTCTTCTTTTTTTTAATTGACTCTAGTGATGAATAAACATGATATCGTCTGTCACCAGTTTCATCACTGTTATTCCTGGCTTTCTACATAGAACCAGGCTTTGTAACCTTTTGTAGAAAAATTTAAATTTAAATGGCTCGTAATTTGTCTTACTTACTAACTAACCAAACTAACTAACTCTATGGCATATGGAACCCGGAGGTTCAATGCCGCGTTCACAAAATCTCTCCACTGACTTCCATCCTTAGCTAACTGCATCCAGTTTCTACTTTGTATTCCAATCTCTGCGAGATCCACCTTAATATTGTCCTCCCATCTGTGACTAGGTCTTCCTAATGGTCGTTTTCCGATTGGTCTTCTAGTCAAGACTTTGAAAGCGTTTCTACTTTCTTCCATTCTAGCTACATGACCCGCCCACCTAAGCCTCCTAGACTTGACGACCCTAATAATGTTGGGTAAATCATATCCATTTTCTTCCCACCTAACTTCCTGAATTCCTACTACGTCCATCCTGTATTTCTCTAACTCTCTCGTTACGGATTTTAACGCGCCTGCTCTATAAAGACTCCTAATATTCCATGTTCGAAATCTCATGTCCATTTTCTTTTGCTGAGGTCGTGCCAAGTTATCAGTCCTTGTCCGAGGCTTTTGTGAATATTTCTGAACAAGTGCTTTTTTTTTTTTACAATTCTAAATCAACGAGAAAGTAATGTGGACCGAAAATCAAACTAAGGACCACGTACTCTGTAGGGCAGCACAATTGTAGACTGACTTTAAAATCCGTGCTAAGTGACAAAATGAAAATGTGGAGTAGAAAGCCCAGATTTTACTTCAGAACTAATGGCACATAGACCCATGCGTATTCTTCTGTCTATTATTTGAACTACAGACAGAACCACAGACGCGTTAGTTGACACAAAAAAATGCATAACTTTTGTGACTCCAGCAAAACGTTTAGATGCATAACTTTTAAGGATGCAACTAAATGCATAATGAAAACTGTGTTAATTGATGCATTTGTGTGCATAAAATTTATTATGCAGATAAACGTTTTGCTGAAATCACAAAATGTTATGCAATTTTTTGTCTCCTACTGAAGCATTTACATGCATTAATTGAAACAATGGTTGGTATCGCTGGTTGCATATTCCCTAAATATACAGGATTTCCAAGGGTGTGAAAACGATTAAATAAATTTAGAACACTACTAAAAATATGTAATCGAGGCTTTTTGGGTAATGCAGGACAGAGTACAGATATTCCATATTACATGAGAGCCTCTACGGCCATTTTGGAAGTAGTCATACTGGATTTGAGTTAATTAAGTGAAATATAGACTTTACGATACACTACTATTTTTGAAATAAAGTGTGATTTTTAAAGACATTAACAAGATTGTTTTCTATATTCTTTGTTAACGAAATTTTGATCACATAGGTCTAGATACAAAAACTTGTCATTGTAAATTTATGATCATAATTTTGTTCAGGATGCAAACAAGTAGAGAGGAAACTACCATAATATCGTTACGAAATCACACCTTATTTCAACAATAGTATCGGATCGTAAAGTTCCCATTTCACTGAATTAATTAAAATCCAGTATGATACCTTCCAAAATGGACGCAGAGGCTCTCATGTAAAGTGGAATATTTTCACTCTGTCATGCATCACACTAATAAACCTCGATTTCATAGTTTTGGTAGTGTTGTAAATTTATTCCATCGTTTTCACATCCTTGACAACCCTGTATATCAGATGTGCAATATACAATTTAGGCCACTCAATTTATGAGATCCATCTAAACTATGTCACAACCATTATGAGAAAATAGTTACAAAAATAAGGCCTTCAAATAGTATATCTTACAAGTCAAAAAAGAAAAAGAACTCAATTTATTATACCTAGGTACATAGCTTTTTTTTACAGGTTGCTCTACAAGAGCAGTTTTGCCATTTTCACTAAAGCTAAAATCCCAAATTATCTTTGGTGAAATAAAAGAACATGGGTCAATGTTAGAAAAATCGTACCGATAGCAAATCTAGCGATGAGAAACACAAAACTTTACAGAGTAAAAAAAAAAAAAAAAAAAAAAAAAAAAAAAAAAAGGAAACTACCAACTCAGATTATAAATCAAACTTTGTATGTCTATGTTCTCTGAATCTTTCTATCGCTTTTTTATAATATATTTTAGTATACTAATTTATGCCCGTTTCGCCTTCTTCCATTTCGCCTTATGCCCTCAAAACATTTTGCCATACAACCAATAAGGATGTTATCTTAAGGCGGAAGGGGAATTCCCGTTTGGCCTTTTCCTGCTTGACCTTATAACATACAAGGGAATTTTCACTCTGTTTCTGTAACAAAGAGGGATTTATCTTATTCTCAACTGCAACGTCTCTTCTATTTCAGACAAATTAAACTCAAATATCTTAGAACATAAAGTTTATTATCACACCCGAAATAGCATATCAAGTTTCTATGTGGATATAATATGAAACAGCATCAGTATATGAAATTACATCAATTTCACTGTTCTTAAGTCTATCTTTTAGGCGGTGAATCCTGTCGTCAAACCGTCTCTACCTTAGCTTTCTAAGTGTTTCCTGATAACCCACTTGAAGAAGTACTCGCAATCTTTCATTTTCACGTTGCCTGTCTTTCATTAATTCAATGGAAGAATGTATGTCTAAGTGATCCCTTGATGCCTTTCTTCGTAATTTGACGTGCCACTGTCTTGCATTGTTAGTCATTTGTTCTTGATCGTTTTCAAAGTGATTCCACAAGTCACTGCAAATAGGTAAAAATACATCATTAGCACATTAAAAATTCAAAGGATTGCAGGAGAATCTACGTTGGAAAGTCGATGGCAAAATTTTGGGTGAACCTAATTTATTTCTTTTGCAAAGCAAAAGAATGTGTTCTTTTGATAATTTACAAATCAGTGAATGTAGAATCTTCAATACATGCACGTCGCAAGAAAAACTAAATTACACTTTACATTTGGTGTTAATGGAAAAAATGCTATACTGTAGAGTGCTCGGAATAGCTTAATTAATGATTTAATAATAAAAAACAATAATTAATTTTTTGCACTAAACGCCATCTATTTATGTAGGAAAGAAAACATACTTACAGAGAAAATAACGTGTCACCATCATCCAGCCAAGTGTCTATAAGATAATCATGGAACTCCTCCTTCATAGAACGTCAGGCGCATCTTCTTGCAAACGTACAAACACTACATCTAAACGGGAAGTTGGTACCAGAGGCTGTGCTGCTGCATGTCGAATCCATCTTTTTACTTCAGTGTTCTCTTTGTACAATTGAGAAAGTTCTAACTGCTGAACCTTCCTCCAAACAGACTGAGAGAAGTGAAAGGAACATCCTGTGATTTTAACCAGGAAATACTTTATTTATAGCATTGATTGCTACTTTCTTAAGATCAATAGAAACTTCTTTCAATTTGAAACGCAGTCCAAATTTCTCAGCTTCTTCCATGATTATCTCCAGTAATCTTACATGTGTCTCTTGCTTTTTACTGGGCAATATGCAGAAGAGGAGAACAAATACCTGGCCGAAATATTTTCCGTGCAGGATGTACATTTGGGAGAAAAGGAGAGGTACAGTCTTAAGTGTCCCTCCATTACAATCCTGTCGCACTGACACATAATTTTCAAAGTTCCAATAGTGCCGAAAACCTATTGAAGATAGAAAGACTAGAATAAACAACACAGACATTCTAAAGAAAATGCTTTAATATTAATATTCTTACTCCTATTACTATTGTCATAACAGATTTTCACGATTAAAAAAAAAAGAAAAAGAAACAAGAAGAACGTAAGAAATGATAAACTATTTTCTTGATTACTAAAATATAACTTACACGAATTCTACTGGTGTCATCGCCTTCATCCCCCAATAAAAGTATTTGCCGTCCTGCGTTTGCGATAGTGGTGCCCGGTTCATGCTCGCACGTTATATAGAGAGTGTTTAACGGCACCAAAAATAGGGACAACACATGCAGTTTCACCACAGTAATTTCCCTTAGCAATCTTCTTCCTGGAGAGAAGAAAATAAACTCATTTTAAACATCAACAGCAAAAAAAAAAAAAGTCGTACTTTCCCTCTAGAAAGTAAAGACAGACGGAATATTGCTTAACTACGACCGGTTAATTGTGTTACACTATAAATAATAAAAAAAAAATGGACTATGTATTTGTGTGCTAGCTAGGATGCCATTTAAGAAAAGTTCCACATCTAAAGTTCTAAAATAACTTTTGGAAAAGTTGCACGAGTAAATATTAGAAACATGCAGAGAAGCTTCAGTGTCAAAATTACTTATACCTTATTACAACTATTATATATACTTACCTATACTTACCTATATGTCTTAGTAATTGTTGATGTTCGTTCTTCCGCCGCTCTCTTCTTCATATGTGAGGTACAAATACAAGGCTACATGAGCAATTTTTTAAACAGTGACGCAGATAACACAAAATTCTGAATACTTGCTTTGATTATACGCTATTCTGTTTGTTCAAACGTAAATACTACTAGCATTACAAATGTTTTCCAAAATGACACTAAATTTCCCTATCATAACTTGAAAATCCCCTTCGCTGGTGTAAGGCGAAATGGAAAGGGCAAAGGGGAATTCCTGTTTCGCCTTACAATCAAATTAGCATATACTATCTTAGCATCATAACCTGAAGTAACGAAAACAGGCACAAGGCGAAACGGGAAGACATCCAAAGTTTCATTTTAAAATCATCTGAAAGAATTGTTCACTTACATTTCCCTGTTTTTAATTATTAAAGATATATTTTGCAAACGGACAAATACGTGGACGTTTCGAATTAGGTACAAAAATATGAAAACTGTTCTTGTGATGTATAATTACAATATTCTAAAAAAGTTATATTTCTGGGATAAAAGTCTGTAGGTCTATAGTAATTTACCATGTTAAATTCAAATCTGAAATCAGAATTTCGCTATCAGGTTTACTTTCTCAGTAATATAGGATGTTACGTAAGTACACGACGCATGTTCTAAAAAAAAAAAAAAAAAAAAAACTGAAAATGGAACAGTAACTAAGACGTTACTGGTTTAGCCTGTAGCATGTTTTCTAGTACGTGTGTCTCTTGTCTCTACTGACACATCATCAGTAGCCTTCTGACATGCTGAGTTATGTTTCTTTCATTTCTCATTCATGAAACTACGAATTTTAATTAAAAATGAAGTAACAGTCAGTTTAAATCTCATAATCAAATTGAATTCATTGGAAGAACATAACACTAGTGGAAAATCCTGTTAACCTCTGAAAAGTTAACCTGATAATGATACCAGAAATTACATTTGAAATTTCCTTTCCTTATTATACGCTGTGTTAAAACGGCACCATTCACATTTCCCTATCATGTCCCTGAAACGGAAAGTTTGAGGGGAAAAATAAGGCTTTTGGTAGAAAAAATCCCTTTTTTCTATTTTGGGTCCCTCCGGAACACCCTGTGTTAACACACAGATCTCAAAATAAACTGAAAAATACTAAATGGTGTACGAAACGTGTGTACAAAATTTCAAGCTTCTATCTTGAATAGTAAGGATGGGAGAAACAAATTACCAATCAGCTAAGAACATCCCCAAAGTGGCCCAGATGACTCAAAAAGATTCGGATGTAATATAAAAATTTTCTGAGACATCCTAGGGTCATGTTTTACACTTCATTCTCATCAGAATAGAACAGTCTTTCAAACGGTACCATTCATATGTTTCCGTCATGTATCTGAGGCGGGAAAATTGCAAAAAATGGGATTTTTGTTAAAATATCCCTTTTTAGCATTTCTGGACTCCTCCCCCCCTGTGTTAACACACAGATCTCAAAATCAACTGAAAAATGTTAAGGGCATAGTGAATATGTCTACAAAATTTCAAGCTTCTATTTAGAACAGTAAGGTAAATATATATATATTAACACATGTGCTAAGAATATCCCCACAATACCCCAAATTCCCGCAAAAACGGGAAATTTTCTAAGACATCCCTATTTACCCTAGGATCATGGTTCGTACCTCATTTTCATCAGAATGGAAAGTACTTTCTAACGTTACCAATCACATGTCTTCATCATGTATCTGAGGCGGGAAAATCTCGATAAAGAGATTTATTAAAATATCCCTTTTTAAAACCTTTTTACCCGTTTGAACACAACTTGGGGCACCGCAGAGATCTGAAATATATCTGTAGAATACTAAGGAGTACACTGAATGTATGTGCAAAATATCGATCTTCTAGGTGCAAAAGTAAGCCCGCCAAAAAATAATATGCCCACAGTACCATAAATTCCCGTTTAAAACAAGATCTCAGATAAAAATTTCCTGAGACATCCTTATTTACATTAGCATTATGGTTCGTACCTCATTCTCTTCAGAATAGAACAGCCTTTGAAACGTTTTCCATTCGCATGTCTCCGTCGAGTATCTGAGCGGGAAAATCGAGAAAAAGGGAATTTTTGTTATACATGCAAAAGTAAGTAAATCAAAAAATAGTAAAAATAAGCCTAACAAAAAATTCTTTAGTTTTAAGTTATGACGTATCACACCCTATGTTTCGACCCAGAAAGGCGTAAAACCATACGTAACGTGTTCTAGAACGCTTCCACTCTAGAAAAAAAGCTTTATTAGTACTTTTTAAATCGAATAATGAAAATACAACCCTAACGTATAAACATATACGATATATGTAAGGGTTAATGCCGTGCTACTGTTTTTAACCTTCAATTTATTTCCTGCTCAATAGTAGGCATACCCGTGTTTTGTCAATATTTACTTCAATATCACGAAATCGGGGCTTTTGGCCCGATACTCTAACCAAAACATCACAATTACGTGACCATGTGAGACTTTTAGTAGATACTCAACTATTGGTATGTGCAGGACAAGGGCGCCGTTTTCTGTGTAACTTTGGAGGGCCCTATGAAAGATATGCATTAGTAGAAAGGAAAAGTGAACGACCATGTACTGTAGAAATAGGAGAACCTGCTTCAACTTAGCAATTTGGCCCCCCTCGTTAGAGGACCATTTCAACTTTGGGGGTCCCAGACCACTAAACCCCCCAGGATCGGCGCCCTTGGTGCAGGAGTAACAACTTATGCGAGTTAAATGAAGTGTTTCTAAATAATTAACCTTCACCTAATAAGAATATTAAGTATTAATAATAATAATAATAATAATAATAATAATAATAATAATAATAATAATAATAATAATAATAATAATAATAATAACAGCGGTTCGGAGTTCACGCATGCATCGGATATATTTAATGAGAATCAAGCAGCCACTAGCATGAGTCACTTCAACATACAGTATGTACTGTAGTTAACCTAAATATTTCTTCACTCCTTTGTGGATTTTTGTAGGAAACGAGTTTCTTCTGAGAATCCCTTATGACTTTGTCTCTATTCTTGTTGCTATTTTTGTTTTGCTAACGGTACTTTTCTTAATAACTACATACTTGCACTACCTAACACAATAATATCGAATTTTAATATACACTTACCTCCGTTTTTCTAAGCAGACTCCAGCACTAGACAAAAGAACACACACAATAACAAGTCAGTATTCGCTCCACAACAACACGAAAACCAGTCGAGCATGCGCAGTAAGTGCTGGAGACTAGCTTCAAACAAAACACGACAGGTGACGCTCACATCAAGAAGAAATGCATCAGTTCCGATGCAAAGATCTGGATCAATTGAGTAATCTTAAACCACAATGCATTTATATGTCTCAAATGACCCATTTTTTATTTTCGATCGTTCTCTAGGGTTGAAAATGCTGCGCATCAGTGACAAAAACGAAATTTATACATATTAACGCGCCATTTGATGCACGTAAATGTTTCAAATTTCCTATGATGCACTTGTAGTTCTGTGTGTACTTCTAGATAGCCCGATTTTAACTGAGCAGTGTTAGGCACTTAGCCAACATTTTGACATCAAACTGAACTTTTTTCCACTTTTGTCACTTAGCACGGATTTCATTTTCAGTCTGTAATTATTTTCTATGTGCTTTATTTATTATTAGTATATCATTATTATCATTTAAGAACTCAAAAGAAATGTTTGATGTACTAATAAGGAAAAGTTGTTTTAAAACAGAAAATTAAGTGCTAGTCAACCCGGATACATACCAGTATATAACAACAGCAAGAAAAGTAATTGCCTTAGGCAGTTCATTAATCAAACATCATAAATAACTGACATGTTGAGCTGCTAAACAATACATGCATGCTAATGTAGGGCTAATGTTCTTGACTTTTTTTTCTCTCTCGTTCTTAATATGTAAATGACCTTAATATGTAACTCAAGCAAGGCTTTACACGGATCATATAATGAAGTGCGAATTACGTCAAAAAAAAAGGACTTATGTGTGTGAAAAGTATACAAACACTCAAAATTTCTTCTTATCTTGGTTGATCCATGGCTATAGCCTAAAGCTGCGACGGCTTGTTAGATGAAGTTTTAGTTATCTTAAAAAAAAGAAAAAAGAAAAAGAAAAGGGGAAGCGTTAATGAGAGAAAGTTTTCTACAACTTATATTTAGAACCCTTAATTTATATATATATATATAAGTGCTTTCGAATTATGTTACAGACTATCGATCTGACTTTTCCTTCTCATGCAATCTATACCAGAGGTCCAAATGATGCAGCGTGCATTTCCTCTTCCTTATCCTCTAAAATTTATAAGGATCTGTTGAAATTTGTTACTAGCTACAGATCTATATCAATAGTCATATCCAATTCTTTACCTTTGCCCATAATAGACATCGATACTTAGTGCTCTGTCGCGCCGTAAATAATTGGGAATCTACATTGTGGCCAGGAAGTCCCTTTACACTTACTTTATGACTATGTAATTATGTACTGCTTACCTTCTATGTAGCCAAAACATCTGTGTGAGTTTCTCCATGCTTGTAGCGTATTCTTATGTGTCTCCATGTCCCGATTGTTCATCCTCGACAGCATATCATGGGTGACTTTTTGAAATACTGCATGAACTTCATCTTTTACCTGTCCCTTATTAGTGTATTCGGTTTGTCGCACCTTCTTTTTTACAATACCTCCACTTCTTCAGGTGTGATAATAACTGAGGGCCAGCGCAACGGGCTTCAGAAGCCGTTCTGACCTATGTCCGATCCAGTGATTTTGGAAATTTCATTCTAGTGTTCGCCGATGGACAAATCATAAGTGAAAATGCTTGTATCCACCATCCGGACTCACTGGACTGAAGTTTTCGCGCATTTTTTCTGCCAACAGAGGATAACAATGAAGTTAGTATCAATCACAGTATGAAGAATAGGAAAGGAAAATATAACTGCTAGTTTAGTATTAATAGTATTCATATTCCTTTATACAAATTCGTTGTGTAGTATTGAGTGTAAAGAAACTTCCTGGCCATCCTGTATGTATTTAAAATTGATTTAATTTTTTATAAATAATAATAATTTATTGATTTAACATTTATTTGAATATTGGGGCTATGTGATATTGAACCTACTGCTTAGGAACATTCAGTAAACTCACCATAGTTTTTCAAAAAATATTTAATATGTATATAGAAGAATACAGGACGATGAGAAACATTTAAAAAATGTAGAAAATGAGCCACGTACAAGAGCGAGCATTAGGTTTCCAGGGGGGGGGGGAGTATAAGCGACATTTCAAATGTAGTCTCAAATTTTGCGGTAAATAGTCGAAAATATCTATTGGGTTTTCGATCTTCCGAAGCACAATTTCCTCTAAAGGGGGAGGGGGGCAAGCGCCCCACCTTGCCCCCTGATGGGCACCCTTGGCTACGTAGTAGCTAGAGAATGCTATTAAATGAAGTAATTAGCTTTTTTGCAAACCTTTTCTAACAAATCAGGTATTTGGGTGTGCAGTTTATGGTGTCACAATGGTTAGACGCCCAAATTTGTACTCTATACGGAAGGTCTTGAAAACAATGATTAAATTCATGTAATAGTATTTCGCAGATGCCATCTGGATGTCACTTTGTAAACTATTGATGTTCTCCATTGTCTTTTAAGAGTCGTCATCCCGGCGAAATTAAAATACCGCTAATTTTACAGTAATTATGTGATATCTTCAAATAGATAAAAGATAATCGAAATGTGGAACAAGAGCACCCTAGACAATATTATTTTACATGAGATACCGTTATCACGACTCACTTATCTGCTTTCGATTTCGAGCCATTTTGAAAATCGGCATTTATTTTCGCGTTTCTAAACAGCCGAAAACGGAAAGCCACTAGGTGACTTGTGAAAACGGTACCTCACGCAAAATAATATTGTCTAGGGCGCTCTTGTTCCATATTTCAATTATCTTTTATCTATTTGAAGATATCACATAATTACTGTAAAAATTAGCGGTATTTTAATTTCGCCGGGATGAAGACTCTTAAGTTATTTAGTAAATCGAAGAAAGTAGGTTAGAGCGCTTACCTCTGTTGCGTGGGGTCCCTGGTCCGATCCCCAGCCAGGTAAGTTTGTGGTGGACAACATCATGCTGATGGGTTTTCTCGGGGTACTTCCGTTTGCTCCCACTTTTCACGCCACCAATTTTTCTATCATCATTCACTTGCTTTAATCATCGTCTCCCTTGACCTAACGGACATAATCGTGGGACGTTAAACTCAAAGATTTCGTTTCATTAAAAAAACAAAAAATTGGCGTGATCTTAGCGAAGACCCTTGAAATAGTATCCGAAACTTTTCTGATTTTTGTATTCAAACCGTAACTTTGTCCTTACACTGGGCTGTGTTGCGCACGAGGCGAGACGAGACTAGAAATAAGAGTTTCTCGTCTCGCCTCGTATTGATTGTCGAAACATACTTTCTCATCTTGATCCGATTCTCAAAAAGTTTTTTTCGACTCGTTTTGAAATGTTTCTCGCCTCGTTTGTAAATTCATGTACAAAATATATGCTCTGATTTTTTCTTGATTCCATCCAGAATTTATCAGAATCCTTCGGGGTCACGAGAGATTCACGAAGGATATGGTGAAAAAAATGAAATGAAATCTTTGAGTTTTACGTCCCACGCTTATGCCGATTAGGCTAAAGGAGACGGGATGATGAGAAATGAATGAAATGATGGAATGAAGAAAGTGAAAGGAAACGGGAGAACCCCGAGAGAACCCACGCACACGGTGTTTGTCCACCAGAAAAATCACTTTGCGCTAGCTGGAATCGAACCAAGTATCCCGGAGGTGAATGCTTTACCACTGAGCTACTGCGGCCCCAAAGGATGTGGTGTAACAAAATTTAAACCACATTTGTTATGTTGGAATAGATTGTGTAATGGTTTGTATTTTTAAGCATTGATGAATGCTCTTCAGTATGTTCGCACTAGGCCATATATATTTTTAGTTTTTATACTGTGAATCAAGTCCCACTAAAGCAGTGTTTGATCTAATATTTGCATGAACTAGTGTTGCCCACTAGACTCAAGAAATTTCTCGTCTCGAATTTGAAAGTACACTTCTGGTCTCGTCTCGTCTCGTGCGTAACACTAATCATGGGACACGCTTATACGAGTAATAAAAATGATACTACTCTAAAGATTACATCTTAGTTGAACCGCTTTTTTTCTGACATGTTAGAGATTGCTTTGAGCATCTAACACGAATAATGATAATATAGGTTCCCTACTCCAACGTCTTGTCCGCGGATTTTCTCAGAGCACTTCCGTTACCTCCCGCATTCTCATTCCGCCACTTCTTCCATTATCATTCACTTGCCTTAATCGTCATCTTCCTCACCCTAAAGGGCATAAACGTGGGAAATTAAAGTGAAGTATTTCATTTCATTTCATTTTCCTAGTTCGATGAAAGTTTATGTGATGCGAATCATCTAAATATATGGAAATAATAGTTAATCTGAATAAACAGCATCAGTGTTTCTTCCAGACATGTTTCTTGAGGGCAGTGTCTCCCCCCTCCCACGGAGGAGACCAAAATAATACGTCTAAATTATTATAATAAGTAGAATAGTGCCGTGTGAAAAAAAAATGTGTCCCTACGAATACTAAATGTGCTCCCCCGGAATATTTTTTTTTTCTGAAAGAAACACTGAACAGCATACATAAAATTTCTATAGGAGATTTCTCATTTTGTCAAACACTGAATCGTCCATTTTCCGTTAGTATATAAAGCAGAATCGTCTGATATGAAATTAAATGGCAGTTATGTACGAAAATCTGAATATTTAAACTAATAGTTTCTCCTGTGTAGCCAAACAGCGCGCGTGACTTTTGTATGCAATGTCCCTTAGATCTGTTCCCGGTAAGGGCACAGAAAGTTTGATCTCCACTGAGGATTGCAAACGACAATGGAAAGCCACTTGGATTCAAAGGTAAAAATTCTGGTCTAAAAATCCAGAAGTAGCTGTGATAGAAGCGGAGATGTGCTGATTATATATAATCTAACTAGCTGCCTGGCAGGTCCTACCCGACGCAGACCTGTAAGCCTAGCAGTTTAGTTTAGTTTCCATTGTTATTGATCCTCAGTTCTTCTGTCGAGTTAATCTCATATCTTCATTTAATTCACAGCGTCATTGTGGCGCATAGTATAGACTTACTAATTACATTGTAATTAAAAATATACACCGATACGAAGATATTTCTTGTGCATTTAAGCTATTGAAACCGTAGCAGTCTTTGCGATGTGTTCAAAGGCAGTGCTTTGCTGACCAAGGCGTTGAAGCATTTGAACGACCGAACGAAAGATGCAATGAGAGGAAGTGTAGCGCCTCCCAGTGGCCACTTGGAGTTTGCGCTGTTCATCAACCAACCCTTTGCTTCCGAAACTGCCCCGCCCCTCTTTCTCTCTGTGTGCTCTCGCTCTCCTCTGAAAAGAGTTGACAAGCTGCGCGCGACCTTCTGACTCTTTGTCCAGGGTTCAAACCCAAACGTAAAAAGAAACTCTCTCTTGTCAATGTTAAGTTCATGGAAAGTATTCATGAGCACGGTTGAGTCTAATAAGAAGAATTTATTTTTCATTACAAATCATGATGTATCTCCAGGCGTAATTAGGCTGATTTCCTATTGCACGGTAATAGGCTTTCAGGTAGGGGGACTGTGGGGGCATGAGCTCCTCTCACACGGTTTCTCTATGCTTCCCTTGGCATGTAAATTATGACAAACTAGAATACGTTCTCGAAAGATCTAAAGGAATATCTTGCATAATGCGATTTTTCTTGTTACACCTATCTACAAATTCGCTATATACACTAATAGGTTTGTCAGTTCGTATATATATATATATATATATAATTAAAGCAGTAAATAGCCGTATATGCCCGTGCATACATAATACTAGTATATAAGTCGAATCGGACATTGGCTTGTAATGTAACGACATTGAGTATTATTAAAGAATGCGGAGACAGTGGCTTAGTGATATAACATTTATCTTTGGGGCGAAGGGTCTATAGTTCGATCCCCGTTCGTCTGAATTTGTGGTGCATATCATTGTGTCGTATGTCTTGGTCGTAGTTTTTCCATTTCCCTTCATTCTTCTCCACTAGTTCCCTTTTGTTATCTTTATTTTTTGTTAGTCATCCATCTTCTTTACTGTAGTTTGAAAAGCATAATCGTAAGACGTGAAATTAGAAAATTTAAATTCATTCCATTTGTATCGATGGTGCTCCCTTGTGGTTAAATATGTTCTCGTTTTTGGCCTTGGTGCGGGAGACCCAAGTTCGAGTCTCGGTAAGGATATAGATAATTCGGATCCTACATCAAGATCATGTCCATGTCTCATATAGCTCCAGTGCTGCAAAATCCAAAGCAATGAATTGTAAGACAGTTCTCTTACCGGAGATCAAATCGTGACCCACAAAGACAAACGATACTCGAGATACCAATTTTAAATTATTATTTATAGTAGAATAACATATTTGATAGTCAACATGTTACATTTGACGAGTAGGATGAAATTCTCTCTCTCTTTCCCGTCTGCTCTCTTAGAGGCTAGATAATGTGGTGGGGGACAGCCTGTACTGTTGATTCTGTATAATGGAGTGTGCATCAGTGGTGGATCTAACCCGGGGCCGGGGGGCCTAGGCCCCCAGTTTTTTGACTGACAAAAGTAATTGAAGCTAGACCTATTATTTATATATTTTTCAAAGTTTATAGTAAACTCATAATATATTTATCATAGTCTGGTTTCTGGCTATCCCAAAGTTTATTTCTTCTAGATCCGCCTCTGATGTGCACCCGCCAGCGGCACCAGATTCAATCGCCCAGGTAGTTCGAAGCCCACGTTAATAGTAGGTCTTTCATGACCTAGGTACTACATAAGGATGCAAAACATAAACTCGAAGTTCTCTACGCTGGTCTAGTGACTCGCTGCTCTCCTTTGGTGCATCGGGTTCCGGGTTCGTTCACAGGGAGAGAGGCTCGAAATTTGACGCTTGACTATAATGGTTCGAATTCCACCTCGAATATGCATATTTGTTGTCCAATATTTTTTGAAATCTGTTTGGTTGTAAGAACTTAAATATTTAATCAAAATATACTTGACGCCTTCTATGTGGAGCTTAGTAAAGACGTTAAAAAAACAAATGTTTCTGACTACATAACTAATAGCTACTGCGATAAATATATAAGTGTCACTGTTAGCACAAACAAAAATAATGGATACAATCTGCTATTTAAGTATATATTTCTACATATACAATACATAAATCAATAAATAATCACTCCGGTAGACTAAATAAAAAAAACATTTATTGCATCAGAATGATAACGGACGACATATTATTTTATTGTTAACGTCATTAATATTAGTTTTCCTCAATTTACATTTTTTTTTTAACTTCTGAGAGTTTAACCCATCTTTCTATCCAACTTGATGCCATCTGTCGAATAATATACGTTGTGTCTTTGGAAAATATTGTAGTTAAACAAGTTAAAATTTTAAAGAATCAGTCATAATTTAGGGCTAGATCATATTAACCGTTCTGTATAGTATCAGTGACAGGTCTAGAAGGTAAAAACTGTGGGGAGGGGGAGGCAGCCAAAAACCAGACTGTAATAGACATAAGTTGACTATAAACTTTCAAAATATATACATAATAGTTAGCATAAATTAGTTTTGTCACTCAAAAACTAGGGGGCCTAACCCCCCGGCCCCGAGCTAGATCCGTCTCTGTATAGTGTTGTTTTGTTAGTGGAGCATCTTAATGACGTGTTATCGTATAATAACAATTTTTAGGTTTACAAAGATATTGGTTTTTCTCGAAAACTACGCATAAGTATTCACACTCATCCATATTATTTTATTCCGTTCAATGAAATGTCTGCGGGTAGAGTAGTCGTTAAAACTCTTGTCTTTAGTGCGAGCTGTCCCGGGTTTAATTCCCGATGAGGACTCTAGGTCGGAAAAGTGTAAAGAAGTTTTTTTTTTCAGACCAGCCATCTTGAAATTTTTTCAGGTTTCCCTGGGTTTTCCTCATTCACACCAGCCAAATTCCGGGATAGTACCTAACATACAAGTCCCAGGCTACTCCCCTACCTCCCCTTTTCTGCGATATTGTAATCGCTGAGGGACGTCATCCTCCATACGTGACGGGGTAATATTGCCATAGATACCAAAGGCCCAGAAATCTAAACGGCGTGACAAACATCTTTGCATTTGAAGGCGGCGCTCAAAGTTCCCTTTAAATGATGTTAGCAAATGAGAGGCCAGCGGTATTGCCATGTTTATTTTGCACACATCCACGTCTATCCTCTGCCACCTGATCGCGCTGTAGTTTGTCTGCTTAGCCATAGCCACACCCCTTAGCATTCGGCAACGTCGCGTCAGAGCTTGCGTTTTATTCGTTTAACTGAAATGCCAAGATGTGAAATCTAAAATCTTTGATGATGAAAATTGAATGAAAGAGTGGAATGAATAAAGTGAGAGGAAACGGTAGAACCCCAAGAAAACTCACGCACGCGGTGTTTGTTCACCATAAAGTTCATTTGGCGCCAGCTGGGATTGTACCAGCAACCGCGCACACCAGAGGTGAACTCTGTAACACTGAGCCATTGCGGTCCCTAATGAGATCTATTATTTCGTATCTAGGTATCATCTTTGGACACTTTCTTTTCGTGAAATGCTAATAATCTTTCTGTTTTATGTAGACCCAGACATTTCAGAAGTTGTATAATATGCGTATAATTCTGTATGAGTAAATTTTCCCCTATAACCTTCATTATCAATTCAACTTAAAAAACTAAGGATTTTAAAACATATGTATATCTGCTGAGAGAAGAAAAGTATACAGAAGTGCATTTCGCTGGCTTATCTTTATTTTTAATATTAAAATAGAATTTTTTGGTTGATGTATTGAATGGGAAAACTCTTAATAGAAGATGAAACACATTATGGTGGAAAGAAGAAGCGAAATGTAACAATTTCTTCTCCTCGTCGTCGTCATGGAGAGGCATCCGTTTGAAGGAGGGAGAGGGGGAACGTTCCACACGAATTCCGTTCCACTCTTCAGCATCATTGACTGAAGAAAAGCTGTGAAATGGATAATGACACACATTTTTGTGTTTAGTTTCCTCTCTCTATTCTTTCTTAGAACAATGCATTTCTCTGCTTCTTTTCTCATTTCTTGTCTTAAAAAAATCTTTAAGTTCCCCCTCCCCCGACTATTCTACTCTTGTTCTGTTTTGTTGGTTAATAAATTGTGAACTTGTCTTGTGGCGTTTCGTTTCTCAGCAAAATATTTTCAATTTTATTTTTTTTAATATTGATATTTAATCTAACATCATTTGTAAAAATTTGAGACCAGATGTTTATTTTTCTCGGAAAAAAAAATTGCTTTTCTCAAAAACTACACATGAAAATTTTACATTTACTCATGTTATTTTTCTTCAACGCATTGAAATCTGTCATTTGTTATATGTCTCATGATTGAATATATTTTTTTCCTGTTATACATGAGGGCCGCGATGGCTCAGTGGTAGAGCGCTCACCTCTAACGTGTGGGGTCCCTGGTACGATCACACAGCTCGCGCCAAGTGGACTTTGTGATGAACAAACACCGTGTGCGTGGGGTTTTCTCAAGGTTCTTCCGTTTTCTTCCACTTTCTTCATTCTACCATTTCATTCATTTTTCACCATCAGCGTCTCCTTTAGCCTAGCCGGCATAACCGTGGGACGTAAAACTCAAATATTTAATTTCATTTTCATTTCCTGTTATACATTAGTTATAGGAAATGCTCTGTTTTTCAGTCTGATTTACTTCAAAATTTTTACTTTTTCCATGCTAAGAGCTACATTATTATTATTATTATTATTATTATTATTATTATTATTATTATTATTATTATTATTATTATTATTATTATTATTATTATTATTATTATTATTAGAATACTTCTGCTTAGCCATTGCATTTGTAAAATAAGCTATAAGCTATTATTGTTTATAAAGAGATCCATAGTCAGAGCACTAAGACAAGGAGTGGGTGGGTTAACTTGAGTTCCCTTTATTTATCTATCTGTCCATATTTCTGAACATTACCATCATATATTTTCTTAAGCCCGTAGTCCTATGTTGTATATGTTTTCAAAACATATACTTATTCTAAGCCAAAAAAAAAAAACTAAGTTTTATTTGAGGGTTGCCATCACTCGGCAAGTACAGTATCCGGGGAAGGAGCCTGGGATCTGTATGTTAGGTACAGTCCCATCATTTGTCTGATGTGAAAAGCCCAGAAAAAAATCTTACTCATGGCTGACCTGAAACAAACTGCTACACCTTTTTGACAGAGTGTGTCTCACTGGGAATCGAATCCTGGACCGCTTGCACCAAAGACGAGAGTGTAAACGACTACGCTACGCGGAACCGCTTGAGTTCACTGTACATTCATAGATTCGTAGTAGCCTACTTAAATGATATTATTATTATGAAATATGATTTTCTTTAACGAGCTATACATAGACACAAATGCATTGAATACTTAGCATAGTTTAACGTAATTATAACAACTTCTGAAAATTGATAACAAAGATGAATCGTACTTCTGTCAAATAGTGAAGTAAAGTATGGCCACGGTCAGAAGACAAAACCATCTAAACTTTAGTCAAAACAAAAAAAGGAAATGCCGACGCACTAGATTACTACAGTACAATAAATTAAATTGCCCTTGCAACAATACCTGAATTTCTGACCAGGCCGGTAGCCAGCTTAAAAATGTAGGGAGGGGCCGGTAGAAGTTAGAGGGGGCCGATCCAACCATATTGCAGTTCATCACCATATTATAATTCATTTGTAAGCCTACCGTGAAAATTTTAGGGGCGGGGGGCGGCGTTAACCTTCTACCCTGGTCAAAATTGATCGGATAGCATCAAGTAGCTATTAAGAGTTTTTGTTTCCTGGACAGATGGACACACAGACTGACATGGTAAATACCTAAATACCCTTTAGCGCGCAGCTTTGTATGTATGCAAAGTTTGCATTGAAATTGTATTGCACCATGTAGTTTCTAGTTCGGACATAGAAAAGCAGCTTTGCGTATCAGCTAAGATGCCCTTTCACTAATAAAGTTCTGAATTTTCCGCTAGGTGTCATAGTAATTGAATTGAAAAAGGCTTTCAACATATTGCTGCTCTACCACCTAACCCTTGTCAAGGAAATAAATTCAGTTACAGGAAATACATAGTAAGCCTCTTGGACTCTTTGTCTTACTTGTTGCACGCGGAGTTATGCCATATTGTCATTTTTTAGCTTTCTTTGCTCGTTTAGGTAGACAGCTTTGAAGTATTGACTTTTTCTTTGTTAGACAGAAGGTAATGAGTGCAAAAGGGCAAGTACGCTGACATTCGTTGCGTTTTATTGGTTCTATCTGTTTTTAGTGGACTTTGCAGATGTCAACGAGCAACTTTGCATAGACCCCATAATACCATAAAATATCCCATTGACCCCGTATTATTTGCATTAATGTTTTTTTTTTTAATCCCGTGTTTCATACACCGAAACCACTCCAAATTAAAAAAAAAACAGTCTGATCGGAAAAAAATGGTGCGTTAAAGGGTTGACTCCTTAAAATCGTCACTGCAACGGTTCAATAATAATAATAATAATAATAATAATAATAATAATAATAATAATAATAATAATAATAATAATAATAATAATAATAATAATAATACATTGGGTTGTTTGCTGAATTCCTTCTGCTTCCAATACATGATGTCCCTGTATTCAGCCCTACAACAAATCCGAAACTTTCTTCTAACGAATTTGTTGACTAATTGTTTATTGTTTGCACATATCTTATCAGGAAATAAGCTATAAAGATTTTATTTGTTGGCAGCTTATTTTTTAAATAAGCTATAAGGATTTGTTAACAGCTTACTGTTCGAACATTTTATCATGAATCTATGAATTTGTTGAGTGCTTATTTTTAAACATATCTTTATCACGAAATAAGCTATAAGAATTTATTGACAGCTTATTTTTAGAACATGTTTTCATCATGAAATAAGGTATAAGAATTTGCTGACTGCTTATTTTTTGAACATATCTTTACATATCGTGAAATAAGATATAAGAATTTTTGACTGTCTGTTTTTGAACATATCTTTATCACAAACTAAGGTATAAGAAATTGTTGAAAGCTTATTTTTGAACATATCTTTATCATGAAATAAGCTATAAGAATTTGTTGACACCTTATTTTTTGAACATAGCTTTATGACGAAATAAAGTATAAGAATTTGTTGACTTCTTTTTTTCTTTTGAACATACCAAATAAGCATCTGAAAATTTGAGGGGACTGAGTTCCCTTTGACCAGCCCCTACCTACAAGCGTATATGCAAATACACAAATATACATTATTATTCAATTACCTTTATGTATTCAAGAAAGAAGTATTTTAGATTCAACCAAATAGTTCTCGTAAGATAGGAACTTGATGCTTTGAATATTTTTTTTTCTCTTAACATATTGTGACAGTTTATCTTGTGTGACTAAATGTGACGCGCATGCAAATTCCAAAGAAATTAAATGTGCGTATAAGCATTTACTTCTTCTTCCAAGAGCTTTTGGTTTGATGTTGTAAGCTCGTCAGTCTTTGAGCCGCATTTACTTTCTGAATGGATAAGTTGATACTAGCGCTAAATCTCAGTATTTATGGACACCTGCTCCATCTATAAGTGGTGCTGGTTTTATTACCACGGTCAAAATCCCTGACTGGTTTTATTTTATGATCTCGATCCACCCAGCCCTTATGTACGTACTTTTATGTTATTGGAAGGCTAAGAAAGTGATTCAGTTCACGTTACAAATCATATGAACAGACAAAAATGTAATTTATAATTCGAGAACTGTTTCTCCAGCATATCACACACCTGGGATAATTGTACTCGTTTGATGTGTTTTCATTAGTACCAGGTGGCAAAATACTAGCAATAATAAGTATATATATTACCTGTGCCAGTTTATATTATGTTCTCTACATGATAATGCGAAATGGGAATGCGTCTGGAAGATATTGTACGTTTATTTATATATCTACAATTAACCAAAATCAAGTTGATGAGATGTATGTATATGTGCTAGGCAAAGCCGCGTTATTGGAGATCTATTTGCAATGGAATTAAATTGACTTTGTTTTTTTCAGAAGAAAAGAATAAACAAGATTTAAAATGAATGTATAAATATATATAATCGTACATTGTAAATTAAAAATGAAATCTTTCAGTGTTACGTCCCACGATTATTTCCTATCTGCTCAAGGTACAGGATGATTAATGAAAATGAATGATTATGCAAGTATAAAGAATATTGATAGCAAGTAGGACGTAGAGTTGAATGACACTCACGATGTTATAGCTTATGCTGATGATGTCAACCTAATACTGTAGGTAGAGCAACCCAAAGCATAAAAAGCATGATAGCAACTTACACATATGTTTGGTACCCAGTGGCGTATTTAGGGGGGGTGCTTCCGGGCTTAAGCCCCCCGAAATCTTTCTATAGTAAAGTATATGAAATATCTTGCAGAATTTTCATATTTTCAGGCAAAGCCCCCCCCCCCCTAAAAGTTAGCAAAGCCCTCCCCGAAACAAAATCGTAAATACGCCACTGTTGGTACCTTGAACATGGTTGTGGTTGTCTAAAGGTCCAGAAGCACAATAAAGCATAATTTAAAATATATAGCACAATTCTTGTAAAATTCTGTTTAACTGCAAGTTTAACATACTGTATTAATATTATTTAAAACCAATATTTACATTGCAAAATCATTGAGAACATAACAATGCAACAATGAAAAGCTTATTTTTACTTCTGTAAACTTTTAGTTGTAATCCTTTGATGTGCAGAAAAGAAAAAAGGAAAAGAAGATAACTTTCCGCCAACAATGAACAGTATATAACAACTCCACACTATATTGTTATGGGTACCTCTAGAACTTGAGCACTTTCTGTACTTTTTGGTCGCATCTTCTACTTTCCTTTCTGTATATATGCATCTTTCAGGCGCACACAAGTAATAGAAAAAACTGACTCGAGTAAAGGATATCTCTTTACAGTGTATTAAGTAGAAAGTTCATTAGATATGAAAGAAACTGGTTGCATAAAATATTAATAAAATAGATCAAGATATTTAAAAATATTTAATGTACTAGGTATAGTAAATATTATACGCTATACAGGATTAATGTAAAATAATGATTGAAATTAATAATAAAGCATAATTTGGAAAAAAAGCATAATTAAACCAAAAATAAAGCATAATGTGGGTTGCTCTACTAATAGGAGATGATATGAGGACAATAGAAAGAAATGCAGAGGTTTATTAAACCCCTGCAGGGGCATGAGTTTAGAGATAAATGCGTAGAAAACAAAATAACTAACTAATTCTATAGTCTATTTAACTCGGAGTTCAATGTCATGTTGACAAAAGCTCTCTACTGACTTCTATTCTTAGCCAACTGGATCAAATTTCTACTTTGTATTCTTGTTTCTGCGAGATCCACCTTCATATTGCTGTCCCACTTGTGCCTAAGTCTACTTAATGGTCGTTTTCCGATTGGACTTCTAGTTAAAACTTTAAAAACGTTCTTATTTTCTTCCATTTTGGTTACATGACCTGTCCACCTGAGTCTCCTGGACTTGATGACCCTAACAATGTTTGTTAAACGGTATAAATTATACTTGCAGCAAATACTTGAAAAAAATTAGCTCTGACGATAATGCTGCAAATTATGTATACATTAAAATATCAAGTAATACTTTGGACAAAGTAGATACTTTCAAACACCTAAGATCAACATTAACAAACCAAACCCACATCCACTAAGAAGTTAAATGTCGGCTGAGAGGAAATTGTTATTGTTCGGTCCAAACTCTTTTGCCTTCGTGAATTCTGATGAAGAATTTGAAACTTAAAAGTCATAAATCGATAATTATGTCTGTTGTGCTGCATGGTTGCGAAAGATGGTCGCTTACTTTGAGCGAAGAACGCAGACTAAATGTGTTTGAAAACAAAATCTTGAGGCGAATATTCAGGCCAAAGAGGGACGCGAATGGGGAGTGGCGGAAATTCCATGACAAGGAATTGCATAATTTATACAGTTTAACCTAACATTGTTAGGGTCATTGAGTTTAGGAGTCTCAGGCGGGCAGGTCATGCAGTCAGAATGGAAGAAAGTAGAAACGCTTTCAAAATTTTAATAGGAGACCCAATTAGAAAAAGACCATTAGGAAGACCTAGATGTAGATGGGAGAACATTATTATAAGATGGATCTCGTAGAAATAAGGATGCGAAGTAAAAACTGGATCCAGTTTGCTAAGGATAGAAGTTAATGGAGAGCTTTTGTGAATGCGGCATTGAACCTACGAGTTCCGTATGCCATAGGATTAGTTGATTAGTTAGAATGATTGAGAAGGAAAGTGATGGAATGCAAATGTTGGAGGAAACGGGAGAATTCTGAGACAACCCACGGACACGATGTTGTCCACCACATACTCTCATGGCCTGGAATCAAACTATCATGGCCACCCCTCGCATCAGAAGTTAGCTCTCTACCACTGAACTACTGTCTTGATATTCTTTAACTGTAGTTAACATCGTTATATCACAGCCCAACACACAACTCGACTTTCTATCTAGACATGCATACGTACTATTTATTACTGCTTTGCTTTGGTTATTTTTAAAAATTTGACTTGGAAACTTATTGGCAATTCGTAATACAAACCACATTAGAGCAAAATCCGCGTTTAAAACTACGTTGTGCATGGAATTTATACACATTTCATTTTAAGACAAAAATTAGAGAAGAAATTAAATTCTTCCGTCAAATTTTTGAATTACTACGATTCATTTTACTATTTTACTGCTATTGCGATAGACGTATAACAAATTTGATATTTAAAAAACAAGTATTTGCATGAAAAACAATATATCAAAGTACAGTAGAAACTCGATTAACCGTCACTCTTTTAATCGTCACTCTCTGTTATCCGTCACTGCTCCGGACATTACTGTACTTTAAATGTGCCGTAATTGACGGCGTGCGCCGTGCAGAGCACGGAATAAAGTGTAAGCGAAATGGACTGAAATAGTCATGCGTCACTTCCGGTCATGCAAGTTTCCACACAAAAACTTGGTACAGTACTGAAACCCTTATGGAGAAAAGCATGGACTTGAAACACTCAAGATGCCAGAAATTAAATTCCAAACTGTTATGAATTATTTTCAAGACGAACCTATATTAGTGTAACACGGAAGGAATACGGTTTACTCTGGTCCTGTTCAATCATTATAAGTATTATTCACTTGTGTAAGGTTATTTATTTTTTCCAGAACCTTTTAAATCTACTTACTGTAGAGGTTTATAACGATATTTCTGTTATCCGTTTATTCGCTTAACCGTAAAATAATGGTCCCGGTCCCGAGGGTGACGGTTAATCGAGTTTCTACTGTACTATTTTCTTTGTTTTCAGATGCGAGAGTTAAAAAAAAAGAAGAAAAGTATAGCGGTCTATATTATATGACGTTGAATTTAA
This sequence comes from Thermobia domestica, assembly GCF_964235325.1. Classification (NCBI taxonomy): domain Eukaryota; kingdom Metazoa; phylum Arthropoda; class Insecta; order Zygentoma; family Lepismatidae; genus Thermobia; species Thermobia domestica. The sequence goes on along the minus strand of NC_137471.1, from coordinate 65,481,522 downwards.
GGTTTTACGAAAAATGCTTGCAATATGATTAGGGTTGTTATATTTTTCCACTGTAAATACAGGACGCACTTTTTTTTTTAACGGACAGCAGATTCCTAGATATAAATTAAGTACATAATTTTTTTACTATTATTATTATTTTGGCCAACTACAAATATCTTAAGTTATTCAACAGTACACTTAATTACTTGACCACGTTGATTAATAAATGCTCCACAAACTTCAGGTGCTGTTCTCTTCCCGAGGAATCGATTTCAGAATTCGAGATGGAGTTAGATTAAGAACAAAAGAATAATTACAATTCTTCCATGAAACCTGCGTAATGAAAGTACCCTCTTTTTCATAGTTTAAAAATTTGACTGTCTGTAGTAGTAACCAAATACAAGACAGAAAATAGATTGTAAAATGCTGGAAAATTCTGTAAACACACTAGCTCTGGCAAACCCTAAGTACGATGTTGTTATCTAGCTTCCTGGGAGGAGAGATAGAATGGTGGGGAAGAGCCTCTCCTGTGCAAATTATCCTGTGAGGTGACTTCTATATCCGTCTACTGCACGAAATCCAAGTCCGAGCTTGTTTTGAGTCTTACGTAAATAGTAGGTATCGTCTTTTCTTAACCGGGGTGTTGCGTAGAGCCTGATACAAAATCATTCAGTGAACAAATATTTGCAGTACTTACTGACAAATTAACAGTGGTGGAAACTTCACGTCGATTCATATATTTTCTTAACTGTTAGTACTAATGCACTTGAGCATAAAATCCACACGTTACTATCTGGGCGAAAAAAAAAAATAAACGAAACTTCACCGTCCTAGCGTTAATCTTAGCATTTGCCAAAACAATCCAGTCAAAATCATTGGTTGTTACCTACTCTTGTATTTCAGAAATGTTTGAACGATTTAAATTTGTTACATTTTACTTATGCAACATTTTTACATTTCAACTATGAAGGCAGAGTTATAATTATTAAAAAAAAAAAAAAAATGATGCTCCACTAAAACATTCTGTAAGTTATCAAAATAGTTATTTCATACTTATGTAATGTAACTGTCCAAATCTGGTGGAAAGGATCCCTGGTTTGTTCTTAAAAAATGTGAGTTTGTTATCGACAGTACTGTGTCCTTAGCTTTCCCCGTTTCATCTTATATTTTCATATTACATCCATCTTCTTTAGCCTAAAGAGTATAATGTGAGATGTTAAATTCAGAATTTCATTTATTGTGCCTTCTTTATTATATTTAGAAATTATTATTGCTATTATTTATTTATTCACTAAGTTTCATACAGCACAAGGCTAATTGGCTGAAACTAATCAACATAAAAAAGATAACATCTTAGAAAGAAAAAACAAACAAAAAAGTGAATAAAAAATAACTAACAAACAAATACCAAAAAACAAGGTTCACCTCTCAATATACAATGTTCTCTTTAGTTGAGTTCTGAAGTGTCGTTCAGAAATGAAAATATTAAAATCTGTTAAAACAATACCTGTAATCGTGCGCTAGTCTGTGAAACAAGGAGCGCTTGACAATTGATAGCCTATGCATCTCATAAGCTAACAAATTAAGAGAGCAAGTTCGCCGCGAAGAAACCCGAAAGTTTATCTGCGACAGTAAGAACTCAGAGCCATTTTTACCATTAATAATTTATATAGATAAAGCAAATCAGCAGTGTGGCGTCGTTTGTCACGGGTACATAGTTTCATTAAAACATTAATTCCTGTCTCGAGTGATCACGTAACTCAGGAATTCTAAATCTGACTATGGCAAGAAAGAAGCTTAGGACCGAATCAGTGGGACATAGATTAGTAGGTACAGCCATATTCCATACAGGTGAACAATACTCAATGACCAGGGAGATGAAAGCCTTGTGGAACATTGTAAGGGCAGGAAGACCTTGTATTTCAAGAAATCTAAATAGTAGACTAAGTAGTTTCATAGCTCTGGATGAAGTTGATATGATGTGATTCGCAAAGGAGAGTTTTTCATCAAAGATAACACCTAGATCTTTTTGAGATGAAACACGTTTGATGGGTACGTTGCTGACATTTTATATGTGGTGAAGTACACTCTTCTATTTAAAGAGATACAAAGGGTAGAACAGATTCCAGGTAGGGCACCAGTTACTTAACATATGAGTGTCAGCTTGCAGTGAAGATGTATCGCCTACAGAACAAATGTAGTAGTGAATATTGCTTTAAAAACGTAAGAATAAGAGTGCTACCCAATTATAGTGTAAGAAATCGATCGACGTTGGTTGCACTAAATTCAAAATGTGAAATACTGAGAAAAGTGACAAAGTCTTACAACAAGTTAAAATGAATATATGTTAAGAAAAAGTAACAGAACGTAACATTAAAGTAACATTTACGTTTCTTTAATATGATTTTAATCTTGTTTAATAAATCAGCCTGAACCTTGTAATCTGAATATATGAACTTTCTGACAAGGGCCTTAACCCTACTGACTTGACAACTCGGAGACCACAAATAATGGACGATATCAAAACAGAAAAATCGTACTTGGAAACAAAGAAGTTAGCGAGAGACCATGAAGCATGAAAGCTTCTCAGTTGCGGTAAGTGATCTGCCAATAATGGCAGAATACATATGATGATAATGATGATGATATTCATTATATACTATAAAATTCTCTGTTTTGTTGTAATTGATTGTATAGTCATAATGGTTTTAATCAAGTGCTGTATTTTTGTATATGACCTGTTCACAGCATTGGGATTATTATTATTATTATATAAAATTGTCATATAGGTTTATGTTTACTTTAAGTTGAAGCTATTGGCTATTGAAAACAAAAAAAGAACCGAATCCAATCTTCTGTTTGTGGTGTGCGTCACTGGCTCCACTCAAGCGTCGTCATTTTCAAATTAACGTTTGTTTTGAAGGAATATGTGGAAGCTAGAGCAGTAGAAGAACACTATCTACTGTGGAAGAAGACGAAGAAGAAGAAGAAGTTTCTCTGTTTGAACAAGGAACTTCGTCAAAAACTTATTTCTAAAAGCCATATGGGAAAAGCTAGCCGCGGTCATTCCTGATCAAACATCATCTCTCCTCTCCTGGAGGTCTCTTGATCTATCTCCATTTTTTTGCCTATCTTTTCCTAACTTTTCCTTTTCTTCTTCTTTATTTTTAGCTCATTCCAACTTGTGATGCGATACTTCTCCATCGAAACGAATTCCATATTCCATCCAGATCCCTTCTCCTTGCGTCTCACCCCTCGTTTTACGTCCATCAAATTCTCCACATAGAAAGAAAGAAAGAAAGACATAGAGATTTGGAATGGGATGAAAATAGGCGGAAGTGGGGTGAAGGAAAAGATAGTAACGAAACTCCATTTATTTCGCAATAATCATTCTCTTAGGGTGTGTCGCAAAGGAGGAATAGTGGGGCTGGTGCTCGGGGAGAGACTTTAGTAGAGTGGCTTAAAAGTATAGAAAAATGGAGAGAGATGGTGGTCCGCTCCTCCGGCGATGGGTGCTACGTCCGGAGTCGCAAACAAAAATCCTTATAAACTTAGCTTAATAACCAATTTGGGATCACTCTCATGCCCCACCTCCTGTGCGCTCGTCTTTCCTATCTAGGCTTCAGGGTTTGTCCACAGTCACCCTTCCGCTCCTTTTTTCCCCATTCCTCCCGCTGTATCTCCAGGGAAAGACATTGCAAGCTATCCTCCTGAACGAATATTAGATCTCATATTTGACCAGTTCTCTGGAGGGTGGGTGTAGTTGCCTGAATAAAGTTTCTTCCGAGCAAGAAGATGATATGGGAACATATGAAGGTTGTACATTTTCTCTGCCTCTCGAGGTTTACATATATTTTTTTATTTACTTATTTCAAAGAACTTTTAGATATGAAAGTAAATGGTCGAGTGACCAAGGAAGATACAAATATTTTGTACTTAGAGTTTTTGCTATCGAAAATGAGAAGTTTGCAACATGAAATTTGCTTCTCAATTGTCAATATACATGTAATGACCGTGCGGCCATTTTGAATAATTTTCCAGCTACCATTTTGACATTTTTTGTGGTTATGGCACCCTTTAGGACGACATATAGTGATATTCATGAATTTTACAGTGCATAAATATCGCTGTTAATGTATGTTTTGCAATAAAATTCACTAGGTCAGTGGAGAAGGTGAGAATATAGGACGACACGACTTTTTTTGTCTTAAATAAAGTCCAATTGAATTGAGCGTAATTAGCATCCAAATATAATGTAACTTATTTTCTTTTAAGAATGGTCGATTCAATTAGAGAAATGCTATAAATTGTCGTCTATAAAGTGCTAGTCTGACCCTTTAGTCTCAGTAGCCGAAGTACTGGCTTATTAGTTACAATGGGCAAAGGAAGTATAAAAAATCCTCCCGAACCTAGCAAATGCCCCAAGCGAACCCTTCTGAACCTAGATAGACCTAGCAAGTTCCTCCACTGTTACTCTCGAAAACGCGTGTTGAATTATTTTAAATTAACTCTAAATACCAAATTTCATTTTTCTAATCCTAATGGATTTCGAGATATGGACATCTTAGTGAACACTGTCCTTTCTTATCTTATAAGTCAATATATATATATATATATATATATATATTATCATTTGGTACTAAAATGTTCACCATCCTCTTAGGTATTGATCGACACCAATATCATCTTTCTATAAATTACTGTTCTCGGGATATGATTCCTTAAATATCCCGAAATCGAAACCTTTTTGGCCAATATCTCGGGAATTTTAAGTGACGCGAGAAATTCCATCACTTTTTAAAATAGTTTTTGATGCTTTATCGAATGAAGGGCACAAAATTGAAAAATTCGCATAGAGAATTCAGTTGAAAATTTTTAACTTTCAGGCATATAGTAATATGGTTAAGGAACCAAAATTGCACTTGTGATAAGTTGGGTTGTATACCTTACATTTGCTAGCAACCGATGCAATGCTAGTTTGAAAACCAGTCCAGATAGCCAGCTCCGGACTAATCAGAGAAACTTACATGTACTGAATGTTATACAAAACACCTTTTTAGCTGCAGAATTTACTACAGGAAAACAAAGACGATACTTGGGAATAAGCAAACCATAAAAGTCAATAAAAGGTACTTGTCACCAGCACATTGAACTTTCTCGCTCTCACATTTTAAATTGAATCATATTATGCTGTAATTATTACAAAAAACGTTTATTTGGGAAATACAAACAAAATTATAATAGTCGCTTTCGGAAAACTGTATCGAAGGAAACACATCCAAGAGCAAACTACCCCTTGTGTGGATTTTGTATATGATATTATTCATGTCACATTATAGGATTGTTACAGAAACATTTATGTATGAAATATGAACAAAGTCGCCTCAATTGTTATTGAAAAAATCGTCCGGAAAAGCACTCCCAAGAGTAAACTACCCCTTGTGAATTTTTAAATGAAAAGTTATGTTTATGAACAAAATTGCCTGAGTTAATTTTGGAAAAATTGTACGGGAAAAAAACAACCCCAAGAGTACCCTTTCTGAATTTTTAATGCAAAATTATTTACACTATAAGTTTCTTAATGAAACTTTTTTTAAAAAAAAATATGAAATAGGAATAAAATTGTAGACATTTTTGAGAAAATCGTCCGGCAGAAACTCACCCTAAGAGTAAACTACCCCTTGTGGATCTTTTCAGGACAAATTAATTATGGCATATTGTCAAGTTGGTAATGTAATAATTATTTATGAAGTATCAACAAAATCGTCTCAGGCGTTTTTGATAAAATCGTTAGAGAAAAACTCACCTCTAAGAGGAAACTACCCCTTCTGGATTTTTCTACAGAAACGATTTATACCATAGTATGGGATTGCTCATGGAATGTTGATGTGTGAAATATAAACAAAATCGTTGGAGCCATTTGCGAGAAAATGACATTAAAAAAAAAAAAAGTCACCTTTTTAGTAAACTACCCTTAATTTTGGAGGTAGGAAGAAAATTCGAAAAACTCTCTAGGGAATCTTATAAAAACTTTACGTTTAAAATTGTGTACGTATACATTGGACGGTATGGTTTCTGGTCAAGAGAACACATTTACATCGAGAGGAACAGACAGACGAACATCCAAGGATCATTTTTTGGCTTTGTAGGAACCATGAAACACGTAGTCCATTGAAATATCGAATTCGATTTTTTTTTTCATGACCACCATAGTTTCTTCACTCTTGTCGTCGCTCGAAAGTAGAAAAAGCGATTTTTTTTTGTTTTAACCTAAAATATCGACATTTTATGGGAAAAAGATATCCCCATCGAATGGCTTTTTTTTGTGGGTCTGAGTAAATCTTATCCTCTACATTCTTACATCATGCGTCAGTAGTTTCAACAATTGTCTATTGTCAATTTTGTTTTGCAGCAAATAGGTCTACATGTTTGGGAAAGTTATTTCAATAAATATGTACGTACTTACGTTCAGTAATATTTGAAGATATAAAATGTGTATTTGCAACTTAGGTAGACTTGCCAGATTTCTAACGCTCCAAACCGAAAATCTGATGATAAATACTCAACAAAACACGTGCACAATGAGAATTTATAGTGCATGTTTTCCAAAATTGTAATATAAAATTTATTCTTATACGCCACTCAGAATTCAAACTTACATTACATAAATATTAGTATGCACAAGGACAGTACTTTGATTTATAGTGCCAAAAATAATAAAAGCAGAAATCATCAGCAGAAATAATAAAGCAGAAATCAGTTTAAAGTATTTTAGTCTCAAAATTTGCTGTTCAGTAGGCTGTCAGTAGTTCTCAAACTTTCCGATAACGCGGACCCCTGTTCATTCGGAAAGTGATCTGCGGACCCCCTGCTTATTCGAAAAGTGATCTGCGAACTCCTTTGCAATGCTATCTGAAATTTCACATGATATTAAAAATTATACTACAGTAATTAGAATTATAACTGACAAGAAAATAGTCGAGAAAAATAATGCAATAAGGAATTTATTCTAAAGATACATGATTGTCTCCTAATGAACAAAATTTCAATTGAAAATACAGTAACTTTCAAGACTGAAAATCTTTTGTATGTGTGTGTGTGTGTGAAAGGAAATCTACTTGATAAACAAATGTTCTCAAATGTGAGAAATCAAATTCCTTGTGTTTCTCCATAATTGTATTGAAATCTGGAATAAGTTTTGTCACCATCAATCTTAAGTCCGATTCCACACTAAAACAGCTTCACTTTAAAGTTTTAATACTGCAAAGAGCAGAAAAGGTTTGCTCACATAAGTAAGTGGTAGGGAAAGACATCAAATGTTGCAATGCCTTTTTAGACAACTCTTCATACAGCGCACATGCAACCAAAAGCTACAAAGTTCATTTTCTTTGAAAACGTTTTTCCGTGAAGAACAGCAGGATAGTTCCAATAGCTGTTCTTGTTCTGTGTTAAAGAGATTCATACCTTGTATGTCATGGATTTCTACATTAGTGAAAGGATTTTCAATCCAACCATTATACCAGGTTGTTTGATAGGGAAATATTCTCGAAAACTTGCAGCTAATGCTCTCAAGTGTCCTACAAGTGTTTTGTGCATTTCAGCAGAGAATTTTTCACCTGAAGAATTAATGAAATCCTTGAGCACTGGAAATGATGAATAGTTATTGTTTTGTACTCGTACTGCCCACAGCTGCAGTTTCTTAATCTTAAAAATATTTCTTGCATAACAGTTGTGAGTTCCATTTTATTACAATACATGCCAATTTTTAGGCGTTGCGGACCCCCCTGGTTAGGTCCCGTGGACCCTATTTTGAGAACCACTCTGCCAAGTCAATGATATTTTAATTTCTCGATGCACGACCAAAGATGCCAATTCGTCGAGCTTAGAAAGGTTGCCAGATCGTAGATCGAACATGTCACTAGACCACAATGGAAACAGAGCTATACTTTGTGTCTCCGTCTAACCGGGACTGAACACGAAACTGACCGGGACGATAGGACGACCCCTCAAAACCGGGACGTCTGCTAGTCTAGACTTAGGTTAAGAACATTCTTAATTCATTTTAATCTTTTAAATTTGAACAATTTGTATGTTGCATAATGCTTCCGTAGCGTTAAAAAGATTAAGATTCTCTCTTGTGCGAGAGATCTGATTCGATTTCTAGTTTGAGTTCCTGTAGTTCGAATACCAAGCTAAGCTCTAAGTTTATGCCTCACATATTCTCGTTGAGTTTCTTCGTGACCAAAAGTGCCCACCTTGACCTAATATCACTCAACCTCACGCCATCAATGCGATCTCACAGTCACAACGTAATTTCGACATTACATTCACTCAATCTTGTACTTATAGTATTAACCCAGCATAACATTCACTTGATCTCACATGCACATCAATCTCACACTCAAATGACGATTTGAAACTTGTGCTCAATCAACTTCACGCGTATTTCGTGAGGTTGAGTTCAAAGAATGTGAGTTCCAAGCTTCTGGACGCTTACTTTATGAGTTCGGGCACCTACGTTTTGTCTACGTCCGTCTTATTGAAGAAAATTAAAACAGAGGTCACAAAAAGGTTAAACGCCCACGGCTTATATAGCCTTAGTGCTGAAAATGGCGTTCAGTGGTAGAGCGCTTACCTCTCGGGTCCCTGGTTCGATCCCTGTCCAACTAAGCTTGTGGTGGACAACATTATGCCCGTGGGTTTTCTCGGGTACTCCCATTTTCTCCCACATTCTCATTCCACTAATTCTTCCATTATCATTCACTTACTTTATCCTCGTCTCCCTTAGCCTAAGTCATAATTGTGGGACGTTAAACTGAAAGATTAATTTCATTTTCATGCCCCATACAAACCTTTGTAGAGAACAAGCTCCAGTGTAATAGTCCGTAAGATTTATAGTGAGTACTTGTAATTGAGTGATATATTGTTTTCATTAATTTTCATGTTACCTTATGAATTATTACTTCTCAACTAGCAGTTGCTTCATAGTTAAACTGAAATAATATCTCCTAAGGGTTTTGAACCCAGAGCTCTGATAGCTATTAGGCTTTCCAGATGCTTTCTTCATATGTAACACAATTGTTTGTGACTTGAAAATTATAATCCATTGTTTGTTCTTGTTTGATATTAGCTGAACAAAGGTAATTTATTCATCATATTTATACAATACTGTATTTCGTTTCCCAAATCCTTCTTGTATTTTTCATTGTCTGTGTAATGGGAACTTCGTTATAGTTGCTTTAGTTTCGTTCTTGAAGATGTACAACCATGGTTAAAGAAGGTAAATAGAAGCTTTCCTATATTTCTCCCTTGAGATGCTTTTTTTCTTTCTTTTTCGAATCTGCGTTTGTTTTGTTACGTTTGTGAGGAGAAAACGAAACGCGCCAGGTGGTTCAGTGTCCTTCATCATCAGTGCAAATATTAAGCATTTAATTGTTCTGCGACTAAATGTTAAATTTTGCAGAAAGCGTGAGAAAGTGGGTTTCGTTAGGTAGGGTTTGGTTTGTTAGAACTTCAGTAGAAGGAAATTCTGTTGTAGTGGAGAGAGTTAGACCCCAAAAATTCCTTTGTCAGCACCATTCTACGTTGCCCTTCACAACTGGTTAATGAGCTACAAGAAGATCCGTTTTTGTGAAAGAATTTTACTCTTAACACTCAATGATAAAAGAGGGGAAAAGTATAGAAGGAAGGCCACTTGTATAGAACCAGAGGACAGCTGGACTTTACCAGAGTAAACAGTTAAGGAAAGAACTATTCATTAGGCTGTCTTTTCAGTGAGAAACAATAGAGGATGAAGGTGGTATCCAAGTAGGAGGTACTGTTGAAGGTCTTCACATGGTTGGAGTAATTCTTCGGCAATGACCATGCACGTGTGATAGAAAAGACAAAAAAACAAGACATATGAAACACCGTCCGTTCCTCCCACTCTTTCACCTTTGCTTTAGAAATTGCAGGGTCTACCTGACAGTAGAAGAAACCGCCATCGTATGTGTGTGTATTTCAGAAGGTAGGAAGGGAGGACAAGAACCTTGTATAGTGGTTAGATAAGACTTAACGATGGTTGGGCGCTGCTTTGCAAGACACAGAAATGTCAAAGCAATAAACACGGTGACTGCTGATGATTGAATACACCCTTTTGAGTATCCTAGCTCTATATTACTGGATTGTGTACCTTGAGGAGCGTTAAATCTAAAAGATCCTAACTCATTGTAACACTTCAGCAACATGGAACGGATTTGCGATATTTAAACATGAACACAAAGAACAGTTAGACTTTCTTTCCTATAATGTTGCATATGGTCGAGAAAAATTTCTGAATATGTAAACTCTTATAAGCCTCTTTAAATACTACTATTGTACTATTCTTTGAGTGATTTCGACTGTTCTCTCTTATTAATCTACATAAGAGAATGGATTTTATAGGTCAGATGGTCTTTATTCGGCTTACTCTGCACCAGGGATGACCATTTTGTAGCTGGGGCTCTCTCGAACTGAACTCACTGTCCTCAATAAGGGAGGATCCCACAGGAATAGGTTGGAACTGATGAATTTCGGTGTGAGGAGCTGTTTTCTGTTTATCAGGCGTTTCAATGGGGTGACATCCAGAAGTCCTAAAGTGCAGAAGTCCTAAAATGCAGAAGTCCTAAAAATATGGGCACTAGACCTAAATTTTAGGACTTCTGCACTTTAGGACTTCTGCACTTTATTACTTCTGCATTTTAGGACTTCTGCACTTTAGGACTTCTGCATTTTAGGACTTCTGCACTTTAGGACTTCTGCCTTTTAGGACTTCTGCCTTTTAGGACTTCTGCCGTTTAGGACTTCTGCCGCGATATGATTTTTAGGACTTGTGCCTTTTAGGACTTCTGCCATTTAGGACTTGTGCCTTTATCATTCACTTGCTTTAGTTCTGAAATTCGCCACCACCACACGAAATTGGGACGATGCAGCAACTAGTTGGCAATAATGTTACGAACGTATCTAATTCCAACAGTAACAGCTATATTTGTACTACTAAGATCGTTATTATCACTATCTGTTCTGCACTTATACACGAATTACATAATACAACCTATTTCATTCTAAGAATTAATTACATAATTTGTTAAGAAATTCGTTTCTTTCGAATGGAGATACGAGAATCCCAAGACAAATTCCTAAAAAAAATAAATAAATAAATAAATAAATAAATAAATAAATAATAAAAAAATGTTTAAAAAGCATATTTTACCAGACTTCTGAAACTAAGCAAACATTCAGAATTGCAATATATACTGTGCGGAGCGTATTTTATTAAGAGTAGGACAAAAGTCCACCAAAGTTTACTTAATTAGGACAAAAGCTCACTACACATTTCACGAGTGAACATTAAATACCAACTGTATACATAAAGATTCCACGTTAATCAGTATGTGGACGTCTCATATAGCCTCACTCCTGAACGGGACGTTAAAATCAGAATCAACTCATCTCAACTCAAAGGAATTTTGTTGAAAAAAATATAATTACATAGAATCACTCAACTAAGAATCTAAAATTGTACACAATTCCTTTTAAGACTGTAATCACATCGTCAGATTTGTAATTTTCACAAACGTTGTTCAGTCTCTTCGTAACACCGGCGTATTTTTTCTTTGTTCTGACTTCATATCCGCCAATTAACTTATTTTTTCCATTTGAACAGCACTAACAAGGAGACTTATGGAAGTGTAATTTACTGATTTGAATGAAACTTTGCATACTTGTAGAATATCAAAAAATAATCGTCACTTTTTTTTTAATTTTATTTTTGGCAATGGTGCGGGTTTAAGGGTAGAAACCACTCTTTGAACGTTAGAGCTGGCCTCCAAGCATAAACAGAAAGCAATCATTAAAATAGAAGATTAAATGATACGACCAGCTTACTGTCAAGGAGGTTTTAGGATAGGTGATTCAGAACCTGACGTTGAAATTACAAAATTCAAATTGGCGGATCCAATATGATGATTACAATTACAAAGTCTTCTGGTTTGAAATGTTCTGCATTTAGCCAAGAACAATTATAATTGGCAGGGGCTACTGAGAGAAGGTGCAGACTGATTTGAAACCCCTTTTTGTACTTATTTTAACAGGACGTTTGATTAAATCTATAGCCAAAAAGCTAGAAGCCAATGCCAATGCACTTGTCGCGAATGTGAAGCAACACATATTGGAAAATTAAATATTTATAACTCTGATCAATAGGTTTAATTTTTAAATGCAGACGGGACGTACTCTAGTGTTTACAGGAACACAAACAGTAGAAAGGGTGGTACAGTCAGTAAATTCTATGACTCGTAGCTACATCATACAGCCTTCAATTTCTGCAAATAGTGTTTTGTTATCACCACTTTTAATTGTTTTGTAGGAAAACAATGGAACATTTGGTCTTATAGTCCAACACAACCTCTTTAAATTTGAAGATATCCTTGTAAAAGCATCAAATCCGGAAAAATTAACATCAAGTCTTGTGAGATCATGGTTCCAAGAGATTTTTCTTCAAGCGTCTAATGCAAAGTCCATTTTGTTATTAGTTTCGTGGAGTGGTCACAATTCAACTTTGACCTATTTTAAGAACAAAAGAGTAACTCATAATAGAAACAATTTCTGCAGGAACAACTGGTAGGATTCAGCCTCTTGTTGTGTTCTTTAGGCCGTTAAAAATTTTCTTGATACATTTTTCTGACACTGTCCTTCTCTACAACTATAACATGAATTTATATCTCCGTAATAATATAATTAAGATCTCATCACTGATTCATAATCAGTTTTCTTTTCCTAGATTTGCTAATCTTATTGGGTATGCATGATATAAAAGCGGTTATTGGAAGAAAAACCATCTGTGTTTGAAAATTTTATTTCAAAGATTGTGCAGCATTTTGCGATTTGTGCACAGTTATTGCCGTAATAAGGTGTGTGTGGTGTACACAATGTTTATGCATCACACACTTTTTTACTATATATCATTACCGTAAAACGTTTTCCCAATCAATTAATAATTAAAACATTTGAGGATATAAGAAGTTCTGACATAGAGTGAAGCGAGGGGACTCACTATAAATAAGTAACCCTTGCCAATTACAGAAACATTTAATTTTTATTTTATTTATTAATTTATATATTCTACTTCGTGAATTTATTTCTCCCTAACGAATAATTTTCATTTTGAAGAGTGGACGTTTCGGTGTAAACATTAGAACTTTTACACCGAACCAGCCTCACACCTAAACGTCCTTACACCGAGCAATCCGTACACCGAAACGCCCTGCACCAAAACGTCCTACACCGAAACAGCCGTATCCCAGGAGTAGTTAATTACGAATATGACAATTATTTGCTACAGAAAGACTTCTGTACAAGAAATATATGTGTAAAAGTAATTTACTTCAAAACAACACAAGGAAAGCAAAATTTATGACATACATAACTAAAACACAATATTATGTTACTAATATGAAGTCAATGGTGTGGAAATAGAGAAAAACAGACATTATGAAAGATCTGGGAATCACATTTGGTAGAAAGTTAAAATTTTGTCAACATAGAAATATATCATGGAAAGAGTAAGAAAGGACAATAGGCTTCATTTATTTATTTATTTATTTATTATTTCAGAACGATAGAATATGTATTTATACAAATAACTTGTAAGAACTAAGGCTCTGTAATATGAAACAGTATATCTAAAACTTGACTAACAGATTGACAGTATTCTTCTTACGGACGCGATGGTAGCGCCACAAGAGATTTTTAGGACTTCTGCACTTTAGGACTTCTGCACTTTAGGACTTCTGCCTCGGTATGATTTTTAGGACTTCTGCCTTTTAGGACTTCTGCATTTTAGGACTTCTGCACTTTAGGACTTCTGCATTTTAGGACTTCTGCACTTTAGGACTTCTGCACTTTAGGACTTCTGCCATTTAGGACTTGTGCCGCGAAATAATTTTTAGGACTTGTGCATTTTAGGTCTAATGCCGTTTAGGACTTCTGCATTTTAGGACTTCTGCCATTTAGGACTTCTGCCGCGTCCCCGTTTCAATGTGAAAAAAATATAAATTGTGTACAGTTAATGGTGTTTCTCTGATGGCTAATGGATGGTTGTAGGTGCGAGGCCGTAGGCTGAGCAAAGACGGGGGTGTGGGGGCGAAACTGCCAGCTGGGCAAATTCAGGAAATGTGAAGAGCAAATGCATGAAATTCACTGTTGATGCAAAGGCTGATGTACGAGAGATGCGAGGCCGTAGGCCGAGCAAACGTGGGGATCTGGGACGGAGCCCCCAGCTAGACAAAGGCTAGTTTTTTAAAAAAATAAAATAAAACTCTCTTCTCGTCTTATTTCTCCGAAAGGTTTTCGCCTTGTCTCGTTTTGTAAATGTATATACACAATTTGTGACCTCATTTTTTTCTTCATTCGTCTAGATGCATTAAAAAGCCTTCTTCATCACGAGAGGTCCACGAAAAGTGTGATATAACACCTTTTAAACCATATTTATAATTGGAGTATATTTTCTAATGACTTGAGTTTTTTTTTTAACGTTGATAAATTCTCTTCATTGTGTTCATACAATCACTTTATCAATTTGTACTTGTATATACTATGAATCGTGTACTATAAATAAACATTTGAGATTTAAGAGGCCGTATCACTGCGAAATTAAAATACCGCTAATTTTGCAGTAATTATATGATATCATCAAATAGATAAAATATAATCAAAATGTGGAACAAGATCGCTTTAGAGAATATTATTTTGCATGAGGTACCGTTATCATGAGTCACCTAGTAGCTTTTCGTTGGCAGCCATTTAGAAACGCGAAAATAAATGCCGATTTTCTAAATGGCTGGAAAACAAAAAGAGATAAGTGAGTCGTGATAACGGTATTTCATGTAAAACAATATTGTCTAGGGAGCTCTTGTTCCAGTTTTTGATTATCTCTTTACCTAGTTGAAGATATCACATAATTACTGTAAAATTGGCGGTAATTTAATTTCGCAGTGATAAGGCCTCTTAAAAGTTGCATGAATCAGTGTTGCCTACAAGACGTGAGAAATTTCTCGCGTCATGTTGAAACGTTTCGTCTCGAATTTGAGAATGTATTTCTCGTCTCGTGAACAGCATTCGACCGGTCAGCCATCCTCATTACGCCACTAAAAGTGAGTGGAAAATTAAAGTAGTGGGAGAAAATGGGAGAGCTTTCAGAAAATCTAAGTCCATACAGACACATGTGACTTTCTATCGAACCAGAAACCCTTTTTACCAAAGGTCAAATATTCTAACACTGAACCAACATATCAACTAATTTGTAATAATTTACGCAGGTATTTAAAATCTGCTCAGAATCTTAACGAAAGACATAACAATATGTTTGTACAGGTATACTTGACCATTGAAAATGGCATTCCCACATTTTACTAGAGGATATCGGGACAGTTCTTGTTTATATCTTACTACACACATATTTGTTTCATTATTTCTCTGAATAAGATTATTGTGCTTGATATGAAATATTGAATGCTATATTCTACCATCCATTTTACTGTCTTTGATTGTAAGTGTGACTATTCGTCTTTCCCAGGACGCAAATATTTCTTCTTACAAATATATATATGTATATTTTTCCACCTGAAGGTGTATGCATTACCTTAAAGGAGAACTTGGAATTTGCATTGTTCTGCCTTTAGAAATGAAATCTCTCCCGCAGTACCTGTAACAGCCTGGTTCTTTCAGTGATCCTGTTGAGAGCTCCTATTTATGTTGACTTTTATGAATTTTTGTCGGACAGCTTCGAAAGTTACGATCTGTCTGGTTATTGGTCTCTTAGTGGTCTGATAGGTCTTATAGGCGAGTATATGTAGTCATGGCCTTTTCTTTATGCTTACTTTTTTTTTTTTTTTTGTGAAAAGGGAGTTAGACAATGAAGGAGCTAGGAAAGCACCTGATCTTATTGTACTAGCCCCTTCAGAAGAAAGGGCATCTCTGGACAAGTGTGTAGAAATAGTTCTGAAGAATGGCTGTTGTGTGTGTGGGAAGATTTTGCTACTAATTTTAGTATGCATACTTTTCTACTTACACATATTTGAGTTACAAGACGCTCTTCGAACTCATCCTCCTAACTAACTAACTCTATGGTCTATGGAACCCGGAGGTTCAATACCACGTTCATAAAAGTTCTCCGTTGGCTTCTGTCCTTAGTCAACTGTATCCAGTTTCTACTTTGTATTCCTATTTCTGCGAGATCCATCTTAATATTGTTCTCCCATCTGCGCTTAGATCTTCCTAATGGTCGTTTTCCGATTGGACTTCCAGTAAAAACTTTGAAAGCATTCCTATTTTTTCCATTCTTGCTACATGACCTGCCCACTTGACTTGAGACTTGATGACCCGAAGAGTGTTTAATAAAGTATAAATTATGCAGTTCCTCGTTATGAAGTTTCCACAATTTCTCATTTCGTTCCTCTTGGGTCAGAATGTTCACCTTAGGATTTTATTCTCAAATTCTTTCAGTTCGCGTTCTTCACTCAGAGTAAACGACCACGTTTCGCAACCATACAACACAATTGACATGATTATGATTTTATATATTTTAAGCTTCAAATTCCTCGACAGAATTCGCGACGACATAACGTGTTATTTTGAACTGAATAATAACACGAATTCCCTGCTTTTAGTCGACGTCTAATTTCTTCATGAATACGTTTTGGTTGTTCCCACTTCTTTACGAAAACATTTCAGAAACCATATTATTATTATTAGTATATGACTTAAAAAATGTTCAAAGGACTAACATCCCAAACGTTAGGTCTCACTGACAAGTAAACCTTACGTTTGGGTGAATCGAGTTGCTGACTGAGACACATATGAGAAAGTAGTACTAAATGTGGTCAGTATTTCAGTGAAGTTGTAGGTGCGAAGCTCCAGGGGTTTAGGAGATACAGCTACCAGAACATCACATGGAAGTACAGAATAGTCTTCATACAGTTGGAGGTAAAAGTTCTGTAAGACCTCTTGTAACTACAAAAGGTAAATAACAAATATATGAGTACATATTAGGACTAGGGGGAAGTCATATAGTAAGGGTATACCTGACGGGGGCCATCTTGAAATCCGCCATTTTGAATTAAGGTTAAGTTTTTAAAATAGGAATAGGGTCATGTGATACATGATTTAAGGCGCAAATTTAATCAGAAAAACAATGGTGACATTAATTTTGATTTACGCGCAATTGGTAAAAAGTTACAGTGAAATTAAATATTGTTGCAGCATATGTATTACTCCTTTTCCCACTTTGTAAATTTTGTGTTAATGATAATAATTAAATAAAAAGCAGGTGGATAAATATTAGGTCTATCGTAAGAGTTGCCTTGATGGCGTCCATGTTCAAATCCGCCATTTTGAATCAGACAAGAGTTTTAAACAAAACGCATAACAGTGACACCTTATTAATAGCAAATTTTACCATAACTCCAACGGTATAACCATTTTTGCTTTATCATTAACCAGCACAAAATTAAATGAATCGCTCCTTACGACTACTGCTTTGACGGAATTGTTAACGACAAATGTGTCAAGTGTAACTCGATTGCCTTTGTCAGGTGTGCTCACTGTGAGCAAAGCATTTGTGCAAGTCATGTACTCTTTTCTGAACTACATATTGATTGTACTAATTGAGGACTTTTCTGGAAGAAAGACTCTAGTTCAATTATGACTCAATCCCACTTTGGTCATTTTTCCTTAAATTAGCAACTTGTTTATGCGATAACAAATGCTGGTTAATGATAAAGCAAAATGGTTATATCGTTGGATTTATGGTAAAATTTGCTATTAATAAGGTGTCACTGTTATGCGTTTTGTTTAAAACTTTTGTCTGATTCAAAATGGCGGATTTGAACATGGCCGCCATCAAGGCAACTCTTACCATAGACCTAATATTTATCCACCTGCTTTATTTAATTATTATCATAAACACAAAATTTACAAGGTGGGGTAAAGGACTAGTAATACATATGATGCAACAATATTTAATTTCACTGTAACTTTTTACCAATTACGCGTAAATCAAAATTAACGTCACCATTGTTCTTCTGATTAAATTTGCGCCTTAAATCATGTATCACATGGCCCTATTCCTATTTTAAAAACTTAACCTTAATTCAAAATGGCGGATTTCAAGATGGCCCCCGTCAGGTATACCCTTACTATATGACTTCCCCCTAGTCCTAATATGTACTCATATATTTGTTATTTACCTTTTGTCGTTACAAGAGGTCTTACAGAGCTTTTACCTCCAACTGTATGAAGACTATTCTGTACTTCCATGCGATGTTCTGGTAGCTGTATCTCCTAAACCCCTGGAGCTTCGCACCTACAACTTCACTGAAATACTGACCACATTTAGTACTACTTTCTCATATGTGTCTCAGTCAGCAACTCGATTCACCCAAACGTAAGGTTTACTTGTGAGCTAAGAAAAATGATATTGATATTATTTCCCACGAGACGAGACTAGTAACAAGACAATACATGCATTTCTTGTCTCTCTTTCGAGATGAGAAATTTCACGAGTCTTGTGAGCCACACTAGTTCACCCAAATCTTAGTTCTCAAACACTGTTTTAGTATTTTATCAGTATAAAAACTGTAAACTGATTTACTAACACAATGTTGACCATTTATCAATGTTTAAACTTACGCAACTTATTACCAGTGGCGGATCGTGAGAGATATCACTTTGCTAAAAATTTATAATTTTATCCTCTCAAGCAACAGGAAGAAAGCTTCATAGACAGAGCAGCCCTCATTATGCTTTGTTTTTTGTGTAATTATGCTTTATTATGCTTTATTGTTAATTTCAATCATTAACATAAATCGTGTATAATGTATAATATTTAATATGCATTAAATATCCTAAATATCTTGATCTATTTATTAATATTTTATGCAGCCAGTTTCTTTCACATTTATTGAACTTTCTACTTAATGCACTGTAAAGAGATATGCTTTACTCGAGTCAGGTTTTTCTATTACTTGTGTGCGCATATACACAGAAAGGGAAAGTAAAACATGCCACCAAAAAGTATTGTCTGTTCACTCTAGGATGGAAGATTGTTTACAAACAACAATTGTAGTGCGAGCGTCAACACCTTGCTTCTCACCCCTACATGGTAAATTCATGATTGCCAGGCACATGAATCACCGAACCGAATGTACCTACTTCTGCACAGTCATAGAACAATTGTTATTACTACATAAATTGCTGCTTTTGGGATGGCTGAGATATTAACGTTATGACAAATCGAGTTAGTTATTATGTAATACAATCTTACATATAATGCATACTCAATTTTGTACAAGTGTTCTTGTTCGAAAGTGTGCGAAAACCTTGTACGCCTGGCAATATTGGAAGCATGCAGCTTGTATTGTAAACAATAAGCAGAGAAAGCGAACACCGTTAGGTTCGCTGGACAGTGTTGTTTTCATGATAAGGCGACAGAAACAACTTGTACTGATTGTAAACAGAGGCTGGGAATTTCGATGCGAGTATAGGTGGAAATATTCTCGTCACATTATTGCCTGTTGGTGAAGGTTTGCAATGTTGCAAACTGCCAAGTCTAGGATTTCATACTAATTGAACGAGCTTTGAGAAGGATTAGTATGATGCAATAATTATAAATACTAACAACCATAGACTTAAAGTATTAGGAAATAAAGCATGCTACTGTAAGAAGAATATAATACACATTGAATTACGTGTTCAAAGTACAGTATAAAGTGAATTTTCACACGTAAATATTTTAAAGCAGTACGCATTTACCCTGTTTGGGTGCCCTTACCATACACTATCCAATACAAAAAAGGCATTAAAATAGGTAGATCGAGCGTGGGCATGAACCCAGCTCTGGCTGGTATTCCTTATTAAGGTTTTACTCAGTCCCACGACGTGAATGCCTAGACGATAGCTTCTGTAAGGCAGGGGCGGATTCAGGACGGACTTCTGGGGAGGGCGGTGGGTTTTAGTACTGCTACTTAGAGCTACTTTTAAGAGCTCCAAACTCTGGAATGGGTTTTATTTAAATATATAAGAAATTTTCCTCTCCGGGGGGTCCTGATCGTCCCCTGGATCCGCCACTGCTGTAAGGTCAGAATTGGGCCAAACACTTAGGCCCCAGAATTGGCGGGAAATATATTACGCCAGAATGTTGACAACACTTCCACAAATATTATGGTGGTGGGTTCCGATATCTCTTTTTCGTTTATATGTGTTTAAATTCATTATGAAGTAAATGTAGAAGTGATTCTTTCATTCTCTTTCTTTCTTTCTTCTCATTTTTCTCATCCTGACTCTCTTTTCCTCGCCTTCTTAAAATCTGAATACTATCCTCCTGTAAGATTGTTTCTCTCCACGACCCACGGCCAAGACCAACCTGATATAGTTAACTATTAGCAGAACTGTACCAATAAATTCACATTAGAGAAAGCGCCGTAACTTAGATTTTTTCTGGGGGGCAAGCATTAAACGTGTATTTGGGCCTCCTAGGAAAAGTTTTTTTCTCATTCTAAGGCCCTCCACTTTCTATCTTTCTCTTACTATTTATGTCCTCCGGAGCCTGTGGGCCTCCCTCATGGCAAGGTTTGAGGGGCCGTTACTTACGCCCGTGGGCCCCTTCCATACATGACAGGGGACAACATTGACAAATCTTAAAACCATACGAATAAATGTTATTTCTAGGGCCCCTAATAGTAGACGTTTTTTTACTGAAGTGGGCCCACGACTCACTTTTGTTTTATTTACCTTTTGTGCGCTGCTTTATGTAATGTAGTGAAACTGTTTGATGCTTCATTTATAATTTCATGTTCGTATCGTATATGGATTTAGAAAATTTTGCCTCAAAATGGGCCCCTTCGAACGGCGAGGAACCTCCCTGGGGGTAGTTGCCCCTCCCCTGCCCCACACAAGTTACGGGCCCTGATTAGAGAAGAGGTAAACTGTTTCGAAATTTACGCAACTTGCAAATACCAAACCCTACTAGTGCTAAAGTTGATGAGTTAGTGCCACTGTTACCACTGCGATAAGGGGAAAGAAGGGGAAGGACTGCTAAGATTCGCTAGCCAGTATTTGTATCAAAACACAGCGCCAAGCTACAGTAAACAGACAATACAGAAAATGCTTAAGTTCAAGAGGTACACATAATATAGTGTGGAGTTCTTGTGTACTATTCATTGTTGGCGGAAAGTTTTCTTCTTCTTTTCCTTTTTTTCACATCAAAGGATTACACCGAAAAGTTTATAGAAATAAAAATAATATTTTCATTGTTGCATTGTTATGTTCTCAATGATTTTGCATTGTAAATATTGTTTTTTTTTCAATATATATTAATACAGTATGTTAAACTTGCAGAATTTTCCAAGAATTGTGCTATATATTTAGATTATGCTTTATGCTTTATTTTCTAAAATTATGCTTTATTATGCTTTTAAAATTAGTTTCTTTTGGACCCTTAGACAACCACAAGCACGTTCAAGGTACCAACCATATGTGTAAATTGCTTTTTATGCTTTTTATGCTTATGCTTTTTATGCTTTTGGGTTGCTCTATTCATAGAGCTTCAAAAAGCTGTGTGCTTTAATTAATACGTAAGGCGAACTGTTTTCCTTTTAACTTGTAGTTATAAAATTTTAATTTTTAATTGATGGGACTTCCTTCAAGAGCCGCTAGTGGTCGCTATACAATAAACTCGAATAATAAATATGGCTTAAATAATTTTACATATATCACAGCCTTCGTGGACCTCTTGTGATGCAGAAAAGTTCTGATAATTTCTAGATGAAAAAAAATCTGACCGTAAAATTTTGTAGATAAATTTACAAGACGAAACGAAAGGCGAAAAGCTTTTTCGGTATTCGAGACGAGACGAGACGAGACGAGACTTTTACAAAATTTAAAAGATGAAAGCTGATTTCTTGTCTCGTCTCGTGGCCAAAACTAAATATATTAATAAGTAAAAATTCTTATGCGTATATTTTGAGGAAATTGAAAATAAATAAATAGGTACACCTAAAAATTTATGCTGTACAACAATCATGTCACACATTAACATGCATCAATACTGAATTTACACTCTCATCAAGCATTTTCATTGTGATGATAACAAGACGACAATGCTCAATATGGTTAATCAGGGGTAAAAGTGGATCTGAAAAGGGAGGGGGGGTGGTAGGTAGCGGCATGACGTTACACCGTCCACCTGCCTATCTTAGCCCATTGTAATTTTTTAAGAACTGGGGGAGCGCCTTGCGTATTTTTTGGAGGCGGGGGATGGCGTTCCCGCCTGTACCCAAACACTTTTACCCTGTGGTAAATCAGATATAGGCAAAAATTATTATTGACTCTTTAACTTTAATTTATTTTTATATTATTTGTTTATTTTTTTAAAATTTATTTAACACTCACCAGATATAGCTCAGAGGCCATATTATACTGAATATCTAACAACAACAATAACAATGGAAAGGATTTTCGAAGGTATCTGCCATGGCCTTTTTCTAAAATAAATCCAGAGTTCTTATTTCGTAAATAAATGTCTCGGTAATAACAGCAACATGATATGATTTAATTTTAGAAATGAGAGCTAGAAAGTTTAGTGCGGTGACCAGTACCTTTTTATTTTATTTTATTTTATTTATTGTTAAAAGTTGGAAAATGACGGAGAATTTTCTTAAAATCACGAATTTCGAAAGTAAGCTATTTAGTTATTTTTTTTTTCCTTGGAGATATTAAATAACACAGCCACATAAAAAAACAAAAGTTCTATGCAGTGGACCCCAGGATATGGATTCGATTTATTTTGTTACGCCGAATCCAAATTTTGAAACCCCAGGACGATTGACCGTGTCAATTTTGTTTTATGGACGAAAAACATGTGCCCTTCCTATCAAAATCGCTCAAGTTTTTCGCCCATTTAAAACATTGACACGGTCAATCGTCCTGGGGTTTCGAAATTTTGATTCTGTGTAACAGAATACATCGAATCCATACTATGGGGTCCACTACACAGAACTTTGATTTTTTACTATGGCTGTGTTACGTGTATTCTCCCTATGCAAAATCGCTCAAACTTTTCGCCCATTAAAAAATTTGACAAGGTCAATCGTCTTGGGGTTTCGAAATTTGGATTATGTGTAACAAAATACATCGAATCCACACCCTGGGGTCCGCTGAACGGAACTTTGATTTTTTATTATGGCTGTGTTACGTGTATTCTCCCTATCCAAAATCGCTCAAACTTTTCGCCTATTAAAAAATTTGACACGATCAATCGTCTTGGGGTTTCAAAATTTGGATTATGTGTAACAAAATACATCGAATCCACACCCTGGGGTCCGCTGAACAGAACTTTGATATTTTACTATGGCTGTGTTACGTGTATTCTCCCTATCCAAAATCGCTCAAACTTTTCGCCTATTAAAAAATTTGACACGATCAATCGTCTTGGGGTTTCAAAATTTGGATTATGTGTAACAAAATACATCGAATCCACACCCTGGGGTCCGCTGAACAGAACTTTGATTTTTTACTATGGCTGTGTTACGTGTATTCTCCCTATGCAAAATCGCTCAAACTTTTCGCCTATTAAAAAATTTGACAAGGTCAATCGTCTTGGGGTTTCGAAATTTGGATTATGTGTAACAAAATACATCGAATCCACACCCTGGGGTCCGCTGAACGGAACTTTGATTTTTTATTATGGCTGTGTTACGTGTATTCTCCCTATCCAAAATCGCTCAAACTTTTCGCCTATTAAAAAATTTGACACGATCAATCGTCTTGGGGTTTCAAAATTTGGATTATGTGTAACAAAATACATCGAATCCATATCCTGGGGTCCGCTGAACACAACTTTTATTGTGTGTGTGTGACTATATAATTAATAGAGTATTTCAAATATTTTCGTATAGTTCCAAAAATCTGTGGATGCAGTGGGTATATCGAATGCTTGTTATTATTATGATCAGATTTTCGTTGATAATAATACTTTTATTGCACCTTCATTCCTTTATCATACATATCTATTTATATTTGTTACCGATAATCCGCCAATATAGTGTTAGGGGTTGCATAAATGCAGGGGCGGATCTAGAAGGTAAAAACTGGGGCAGTCATAACCCAGATTGTAATAGGTATGTCATATGAATTTACTATAAACTTCCAAAAATATATAAATAATAGCTTAAATTATTTTTGTCACTCAAACAGCTGGGGACCCTAGGACACCAGGCTCCGGCCAAGATCCGCCATTGTATAAATCAATACAAATAAATAATTAAATAAAGAATTGAATACTGAGCCTAGTTGATAGCTTTATTGTCACCCTGTAAGTCTATGATACCTCTGGGTGTACCTTCTCTCTCTCTCTCTCTCTCTCTCTCTCTCTCTCTCTCTATATATATATATATATATATATATATATATATATAAGTTCAGTTCTTAGGGCTGTATACGTACTTAATCGTAGTTATGAAAGTGAAAGAGTTGTTCACCGTACCAAATGAATCTTAAAGAGAGCGTGCGCAGAACTAAACCGTTCATTAAAAATTCATAAGTAATGCAGTATTTTGCATTCTACACAATTTGTGAAAGGCATCCAAAAAAAAAAAAAAAAAAAGGAAAGAAACGAAACGTAGATTGAACAAAGTGAAAAATCAGGCGGCAAAATTCGAATTCATAAACCTGTCAACCCAATACCTAATAGAGCGAGTTGCAATTCTGAGGTGATGCCTCTCCGTCAATAGGTGAAAATGGGGGCTTTTAGTGTATATACTTTATTTAATGTATAAAGGTTGACAGATGGTTTCGTTTCCGGAGGGCTGATGTTTCAAGAGTAATACTGGCGGAAATCTGTAGCTAAATTCGAACTTTTGATTTAATTATTTTTGAAAGAAAAGAGTCCAAGAACGGTTTTTGTCGTGTTGTAACATTGTTCGTTTCAAACTTACGTAGTATTTCAACAACGGCTAAAATTGAAAAAAAAAAAAAAAAACCAAAGCTCTTTCGCTCACACTCACAAAGCATTTGATGATCCTTTCCTTTCCCTTCCCCCATTCGAGTCTTGTCTCGTGTGTAGCAAAGCGCCCATAAACTACGCCAGTAAGGCATTATTGCCTGAATTAATAACGTCGGCTGGATAGAACGAGAAACTGTGTAAGGAACGATTTCTTTCCCTCTCGTTCTTCATTCTACCCCCCCGCGTCCTTACTACCGCACTGCATTCGTCGAGATATGTTTTTTCCCTTCTAACTAACCCTGATCTCCAGCTCTTAACAGTGGCACGAAATATTTGAGGCGCAGTGAATGTTAGGCACGGCGACCATTATTATATACAGGGGTATCTGGTACAGTAGTTTTTTTTTTTTTTTTTTTAATTCTTCTTTTCTCCACCAACCAGGCAGCTCGTGCGATATAGATATTGTAAATAGCTTGAAGAGACGTCACACAAAATTGAACTAAAAAGACATTCTGATCGCCCATATTTTATGCGGTGTACCAAATGACCTTACCTACCTGAGTCTCTTTTTTTTCTGTCTCATGTACGTATTTCTTCTAGTGTTACACTTCCTACTGCATAATATATATATTCTATTATTCGGATTCAGCATTTGCATATCAATATAGGCTCATTAACTTCTGATATTCTGATTTTTGTTTATGCTATAGAGTGACTTCGTTACACTTGCTTTATTACCATTTTCTCTAGAATTTATGTAGAAAGTATTTTTAAAAAAATCAAATTAATATACGTCACACACAGTGGCGTATTTACGATTTTGTTTCGGGAGGGGCTTTGCTAACTTTCGGGGGGGGCTTTGCCTGGAAATGTGAAAATTCTGCAAGATATTTTATTTACTTTACTATACTAAGTACGATTTCGGGGAGGGCTTAAGCCCGGAAGCCACCCCCCTAAATACGCCACTGGTCACACACATACTAATCCTCCTCAACTGCTGTACCGTCGTATTATTATTATTATTATTATTATTATTATTATTATTATTATTATTATTATTATTATTATTATTATTATTATCCCAGGCGACTTAATATGCGGGGGTGGGTGGAAGAAGTACTGCGAAAATACTGGGAACCCACGTTGAACATGATCAGAGATATGGCCCGAAGGGACGGTTGTAGATCCGTTGGGGGAATTTTTCTCCCCAGGCCACCCCCACAAAATAATTACTGATTTTGAATTGTCTGGTTTGGTACTAACTTGTTTTTGCATTTTAATTGTAAAATTGAGTGACTTTATCTTCTAGATGTTCTTCCAAATACTGCATTTACTGCTTTATTGATCGTATAAAAAGCCTGTAGTATACCGTACGATCTCATAAGTTATCTGGTAGAGATGTGGAACATTTTCCTATAGGCTTTTGGTCACCATATATATATATTTTTAAGGTTATTATGAGGTGCAAGATTTGTCTTACCCATACTAATACGATATAGATATTTCACTGGCCCTTAATTATCGATAAGCCATTCTCATGAGATACACGACTAATTACACAAGTTCTAAACATTGCAAATACGTGGTCTTTACTGGATGTCTAGAGGAACTATTTTCCTGGGACAAACACCATTTTTTTATATGTGATATATATCCCAGTTCGTTTTATAGAGCTTATAAATCATGGCATAAGAGCTGTAATTTTATCTCCAAACCTTTTAATTGGTTCATTTTGATTCAAGAAAATAACATATTTATGGATGTCTATTTCGATATTAGTTGATCATATATTATAAACTATTTCTTAATAACAACCATATGTTACCAATGTTCCAAAGTTTATCAAACTATGTATACCTAGGTAATGATAATAAACGTCCATGGTCAGTCAAAATAATTAATTTATCGTTATAGTCTACCTAGGTAGAATGCTTGAATATTTTAATAGTGTAATAGTGGATTTAATTTGCTTATTTGAGTTCTATCTGCATTTTATATTATGTAAGTTTTTAATTATTTTAATACTACATGTCGTCGTTTCTTCTGGCAGAAGTAATTATCTTCATTGTATTACTGTTCAAGTTAATTACTTCTGCCAGAACGAAGACGACATGGTTGTACCTTGTTCGCTAGCTGTCTTGTTAAATACACTAAAATGAAATTATTAATTTTATGATTATTAAGTTAGTATTCGCCCATTCGATTAAAAATGAGAGTTTAAACAATGTTGGAGTTTCTTTGAGAAATAGTCTATTTTAATATTGGCTATATGTAATTTTCTTTAGCATTTTGCTTTTTTAAAAAAAGAAAAAAAGGAAGAGAAAGCTCAGCTTTTAAACTATGGTTTCCATCCTGAAATTTAATTGCTGATATCCTCACTAATATAGGAGAGTAACACGTGAAATGTATGCAACCTAAATTGTTTTCTTTATAAATGTATAACACCCACACTTTTTTTTTTCATATATATGGCTCCATATTGATAAGAAAGGGGGTAAGTTTTTCTTCCCATCTGCACATCTAAAACATTACATGTAGTGAAGTGGTTATAAGAAAGAGATTGGCTGGCTTTCTTGTGCTGCGTGTTGCTGGATTATTTGTAGAAAGGTTGGGAGGTGCAGGGGAAGAAACATTTCAGATATAGCGAATGAGTTTCATCTTATCCGGCCACGAATCGGAAAGCCATGTCCACCTGGTCCCGTTTCATTGAATTAGATCGTCCTATCGAATTCACTTTTGTACACCCAATTGAAATACCATGTTTGCGGTTTCTTTTTCTTTTTTTTTTTCACCGTACACACTATCCAATTGTATTGGTACTTCACAAGGTGTATACAAATGACCCAATAAATGAGGTAGCCTTTTCACGTATCGTATGTATCGTCGCATTAGATTGTGCTTTATCGAAATACAATAATAAAAATTGAATGTGAGTCTTCTTATAGCTCAGGTGTAGATCTTTAGGCTTAGAACCTCTCTCTCTTTCCCAGATGTATTTTTCACACAATGACATCTCACTATTGTTTCTATTTTTTAAAATAATTCCGTGAATTAAGTCTAGATATTGATTTCGTGAAAATGCATTGAAATGGTATACTTTACACATATAGTACCACAACAGGAAGCGAAATGAACTTTCATTTTTGTAGCAAAAAAAAAAAAAAAAAAACTATTCTGTACCCATCACATCAATTTATCCATCTCTAAAATAGTCCTGTAACCGAGATTAAGCTGGAATAAGGGAGAGACTATGTTACTACGGTAGCAACGAAAACTTCATTGTGTTCTAACACTTGTAATCCGATCAGATTGCGAACGTGACACAAGTTTCCTTTATCATTGTTCAGCTATTCATTAACACTATGTTTTAGTTCGATTAATCTTGAAACAAAATTTTGATATGTAACTTTATAAAATGCAAAATACAGATTCAGCCTAATGTTTATGCAACCAAACTTATGTCGCTGTACCTAGTCTTGCCATAAATACTGTCACAGGAAGGAGCAGTCCTAATGTAAATAAGTCAGCAGATCTAGAGCAATAAATTTACTTGCAAGAAATGCATACGCCACAGATACAAAATGTGCAGACGTTACTCAAAATGACAACCACGTGTTTTGACACAAGCCCCTAAACGGCGTGGCCAGTCATCAATGGCTGTACGCACACAGTCCATCGGAAACGTGTCCACTGCTTTGATGAGGGCACGTTTGAGCGGCTCCAAATTGGGGAGGTGTTTGGTACAATCCATGGCCTCTAATCGAGACCATAAGGCATAGTCTAGAGAATTGAGATCTGGACTGGCCGAGGACCACTCACTGGTAGCAATGAAGTCCGGCACATTCGATTCACCTTAGCTTTATGGGCTGGTACAGAGTCTTGCTGGAAGGTCCATGGCTTTTTGACAAAGAGTGTGTTGTCTAAAGGTGTTACAGTTACTTCCAAGATGTTTTCACAATACATTTGAGCACTTGTTTTGACCCCTTGTTCGCAGAATTGCAACTTTGTGACCCCGTCATACGACACCCCCGACCAAACCATCAACGAGGACGGATGGTGACCCCGCTGAACCCTTTTCACAGTTTGAAAAGCTTCTCTGGATGTGTTAGCATACACCCTGTCGTTTTGTTTGTTGAGGTGTTCTTCAATGTTGAAAATTTCTCATCAGAAAAGAGAATTGATCTGGCCTTCCATCCGCATACCTCTGAAGCAGGGCCTTACATCTCACCTTTCTGTTTGCTTTCAGTGAAGAGGTTAGGAAATGTCCCGTTGATCGGCGGAAAGCATTTACCTACCGTAAGGTCACTTCTGAGTATCCTTGCCATTGTCTTTTGCGGAATGTTTATTTCAAGGGATTTTTTGTTGTTGTTTCCGAAGGGGGTTTCAACGAATTCTCTGCCTGACAGCCTGGATGGCTTGTGGTGTTCTACTGCTCCGCGGTCGACCTGGTCTTTGGCAGTCACGTACGGACGAAGTTTCACATTACCTTGCTGGGTCTGATAGACGAATCTCAGTGTGATTTTCAGAGGTTGGAGAAGTATGAAAATCTTCGATGTTTTGTGACCATACTTGTGTAATGCAATCACAGCTACACGTTTCTATTCCTGACCCCACTCCATCCTTACAATATCACGGATCTGCAAAGAAACATGAATTACACAATGCACAATACACAGACTACTGACAGGAGTGAATTCACTAAAGTCCATGTGGTGTAAACGCTCGGTTCCGATCTGCAACTTTTGTGACAGTATTTATGGCTAGACTAGGTATAATTTGTACGAATCAGCAAAGGATATTACGTAACCTATTCTGACAACGTACATTTCAGATATACTATACCCATAAATCAGTTAGTTTAATTTATAAACAATACGAAATCGCACATGCCAGTCATTGTGAATATTCACAAACTCACTGTTAAAACTTATGTAGTTTTTCTTATACACAGAGCGGGTAAACTGATTAGCAAGTTACATGACCTTTTTTTTTTTAAGTCCATGGCTTCGTCTTCGTGGGCTATAGTTCAGTTGAGAAATATGTGCACTCACGTTCAAAAATATTGCGATTGTTACTTTACTTTTGAAGAATTTGTCTGTGTACTCTTACTAGAATTACATAGAATTGTGTTGATCCTTTCTTATTTTTTTTTTATTACAAATAGAGCCCTTATAAATATGTAAATACTGTTTCATGCACTAAAGAGCGTATTTCTCGTTTAGAAAAAAAAATTATCCATTTTCGGATCTTTCTTCGAAACAAATTTATGCACCTTTAAATACAGACTAGCTACTTTCTGCCAAATAGAACATTCATTCAATCAGTATAAAGCTCTGCTGTACATTAGAAAAGCTTGCAAGTGGAAGAAGTTTGCTCTGGGTTTCAGTGTATTGATGCACCTAGTGTAGTATTGGACTTCCGTTCGAACTATATGCATGTTCCAAGAACAATATTTCCATATATAATGGTGTGCAAAATTTAAGGACGAGATAGACTAAGTAATAATTGGTGGAAATGAATGAAAGCCCAGCAGCATGTTACCAGAGGTCTCCCACATGAACAAACGGAACAAGACATTGCATAGCATGGCGTTAGTGTGACTTTAGCACTGAATGAGTCTTATCCCCCAACACAAAGTCGTTGGATGAAAGGTATGAGGCAGCGTGTGTTTCTCACAAAGATATTAAGGTATATTGTGGTGGTGTTACTTACAATAACATGCCCTAGAGACAAAACTCCACACGGGGAAGAATCACCGGGAAACTCGAAGAAAGACAAAATGTGACGAGTGTCGCTCAAGAAATTGGAATAGTCAGTAGCATTCTTTTACGTTCATGGGGAGCGTTCCGAACCGCAGGCATTGCTATGCGAGAAAGAGGTAATGGTTAACCATGGTCAACTTCAGCAGCGGACGACAGTTACATTTCGAAATAGGCAAGAAGGAACTGACTTCAAGCAGTAGGTGCAATTGCAAACACATTTAACAGGATTGGAAGGCGCCCAATCTCACGTTTTACAGCAGCACGTCGACTGCAAGGGGTAGCCTCTTTGTGCGACAACCATTACGTTGTGTTCCGTTGACACTCCGAAGATCGCTTGAGGTGACGCCAAGGACATTAGGACTGGCCCAAGGAGAAGGAGGGTCGCGTTCACTTCTCAAGTGAGAGTAGATTCAGTCTGAGTAATGATTCTGAAAATACACCCGACTGATGAGAGGTAGGAACACAGACTGAAACCAGGAACATTGTCGAACATGATGGTTTTGGCAGTCCAGGTGTTTTTGTGTGAGGAAGCAAAAAATTACGTAAGCATACCGACATCCAACATTTTTAACGCGATACACTCACCCTTTAACGTTATTGTAACACTGTACTTCTTTCGCACGTGTGCCTTTTCAGAGGTGCAATCACCACGACTTCATCTTTACGGGCGACCGCATCCAACAGCACAGGTGACCTAGCTCTTGGTACAAGAGGATATTCCTCGAATGCACTGGACTACTCGTCCCCCAGACTTGAATTCCATCGAGTACATGTGAGTGAGATACTTTACAGAGACGATTTGCAGCACATCCAGATGCACCAAGGACCATCCAGCGTTTGTCAACAGCGCTGGTTTAGGAATAGAACTCCATACCACAACTAATCATTACCAACCTTGTTATCAGCATCGGAGCACGTTGCAGAGCATGCATCGGTGTCCGTGCTGATCACACTCCTTTTTAAGGACCATTTCACTCCTTTTGTGATGTCACGAATCGTAGTAATTTCAATGTAAGTTATTGTTTCTGTTTAAAAATGTCATTTCTGTTCTAATCACTTATTTCTTCCTCTTGTTTCCTGTATCATACTATAGCAATATTTCTATGTATTGTTCAAGTTTCAGCGAACTATGGCCACTTAAGAGTGACACAATATGCAAAACTTACTTTTGTCCTTATATCCTGTATATTATATCCTTACCAGTGTATTTTATATCCTGGTACTGAAAAGAGGTCTTAAAGTCAGTCTCGGATCTAGGCCGGGGCTCTCCCCTCCCACCGGGCCCTAGCCCTCTCCCCAGTTTTTTGAGTGACAAAAATAATTTATGCTATTATCATATATTTGTATAGTAAACTCATGATATACCTACCATAGTTTGGATTCAGGCTGCCCCCCCTCTAGATGCGCCTCTGTTTAAAGAACAAACGAAAATAAAAACCAGTCATTTTGGTCTTTCACTAGAACTTGTCTTTTAGTGAAGTAACAGAAACTCTATCAGATATTGTTTCTATAGCATGCTCATTTATTTGTGTCTGACTCCAATGAATTGTATTTGTAGTTTCAAGCAAGCAGCAGCGTCATGTGTACACCTTCTGAAGGCATTTGATTCGTATGGCGTGATACGATATTGAGGCCGTAAGTGGTAGCAGATTTCTATTACATCCAGTTGTAGTAGAGAGATTAGAGAGAAAAAATATAAGATATTTCTTGGGACGATTAATTGAGTGCAGGAAACTGCTTCTCTCTATCTATTACCATTTTTGCTCTAGTCTATAGTGATCAATGTTAAAACTGTAAATAGTTGATATCTACCACTTCCAGTGAATTAATTACTTCCGTCGATGAACTGGATTCCTAACTGCTGACCCTTAATATACTAGCCAAAATTGATGGTAATTTTTTTTTTTTTGAACAGACAGGGTGACCATATAAAGGAATTTTGGTTGGTAAACCAAATTCCTTTAAAAACTGATTTATCTTCCATGTCTGATTTTATATATTTCTTAATCTTTTGAATACATATATGCAGTATATATTTTAAATTCTGAAATACATAAATGTTTACATATTGTGAACAGGTCTTCTCGGGCTAGCAGCCAGGTAAATAACGTTATATTGTGCGACGCTTCGAGGGCTGACATCGTCCTCATCTTCAGGCGATGTTTACATATTGTTCTTGTTTTTAGCATATAATTATTATTGCTTTAACTATAAATTTTAAATCACATTCTTATATCTACAATCGATGTTTCATTTAAAAAAAATCTGAGAACAGCATATTCGTAGAGGTATTCTTGTGGGTATTTAGTTGCAAGTGCTTTGTAATGAAAGGTTCTAAACAAAGATGGAAGTTATGTATTACAGGTTGCCATAGAATTAGTGAAAATTGTATTAAGGAAAAGGGAAGTAACGTTATTTGCATGTGAAAGAATATGCTTAAAAGGAAGGAAACACTTCTGGAAATCATCAAATTTACAAATCAATAAAATTGCTGTGGTAATCAATCGAAAATTCGATGGACATTCTGCGTATTAAAGTGGCATATTTAATTAATTCAACAAATTGTATTTTCTTGGTGTATATTGTTTTTCATAATTAACACCTATTTTACTGGCGAGTATAATCGTATTCATATTAGGCTCATGCAGTGGACCTTATAAGATTGTACTGTTAGTATATACATACGTACTCGTCACGATTATTCTTGAACAAAAGCTATTATTATTATTATTATTATTATTATTATTATTATTATTATATACAGCTAGAGCGATTATTTTAGTCGATTTCGTTAATGGAATTAATCCGTTAACATCGTTGATGTGTAACGGCGACTGTGACGATGTTTAAAATATATAGCACATCCCCTAGCTTATATGCAACCTGTACAGTTTCGGTGAAATGATGGTTGCCTGTGATTAAAGGATATATACTTTTCTTATTCCAAAATGTCTTTCCTAATATCCTATACATGGAATTGATGATCATATTTACTGTCTGTAGCAGAGGTTTATTCTTATATTTAGAAAAGAGTATTTGTTTATCCCTTACACGACTACATACCTTCGACTTGCCATGCCGTTGCCTTAGTATACTTCTAGATAACTGTAAGGATAAGACCGTAGGCTATTTGGAAATTTTAAAATGCATCTCCCAAGGGAATTTAAAATTTATGACAAACATAGAGTATGTCAGAAGCCCTTTAAGTGAAAGATATGAAACTCGGTATACAATCTTCTCATTTTGTACACATGTCCCAGCGTTTTGGATAATTCCGCTCCTAGGGGGCAAAGGGACATTTCTACTGCATAATATTTTAATTTCAGATTTTATATTCATAAAAAGAAAACAATTAAACAGGATTAGGATTAGGAATTAGATTTCTGGGCTTTCAGCATCTATGGCCATGTTAGCCCGTCACGTATCAGTGATGACGTCCCTCAGCGATCACACTATTTGAGGAAAGGGAAGGAAGGAAGCGGCCTGTGACCTGTATGTTAGGTAACTTTCCGGCATTTGCCTGGTGTGAATGAGGAAAACCCAGGAAAACATCACTGAGGACGGCTGTCTGAAAAAGTTTTTAACATTATTTCGACCGAGTGTTCTCACCGGGAATCGAATCCGGGACCAAAACGGTTGAACAGTTTAAAATTAACTTTTGAAATAGTTAGCACTTGAATCGAACATGGGTTTTATCATTACCCTTTGATTAAAATGCGTATCACAAAGGGAAGGGAGAGTAACTTTAGATTTTTAACAAAGAATAACAGCTACACCGTTTGTAATTAATTTTGAAAATCGCATTGTAATCGTTCGTAATTATCGCATTTGGATTGACCTAACTTTCCTTCATTTCAGTTTGATTGGGATACACATTGTGAGGGTGGAGGGAGAAAGGAATTAAAATATGCTTTTGGAATAATTTCCTGGGGCTACGATGGCCAAGTGGTTCTCCCCATGGTGCATGGTGTCCCTGGTTTTATCCGAGCTCGTGCCCCAACTGGACTTTGTGGTGAAGAAACACCGTGTGCATGGGTTTTCACGGGGTTCTCCAGTTCCCTCCTATTTTATTTATTTCACCATTGCATTCATTTCTCATCGTTACCGCCTCTTTTAGCCTAGCTGGCATTTGTTCCCGTACGAACATCAGGAATTTCAGCTAGTAAGGAATAAATTGCTATTAAAACGCTTGATTAATGATTGCTTATAATAAATCTGCCAATTATATCAACATAAATAAACTACCTTCATATTCAAATCTTGTGCAGACTTATACCTAGGTAGGTATATATCGCATGTTTTCCTCCTTGTCTTCTTTGCATATTCCTTTTTATGCTGCCGGGTTCTGTGATATGAGTATGGAGAACTTGATTG
Organism: Thermobia domestica; assembly: GCF_964235325.1. Classification (NCBI taxonomy): domain Eukaryota; kingdom Metazoa; phylum Arthropoda; class Insecta; order Zygentoma; family Lepismatidae; genus Thermobia; species Thermobia domestica. The sequence continues at coordinate 65,446,389 of NC_137471.1, read as the reverse complement.
CAAGAACTCAAGTATGTTGGGAGTGTTTGTTATATATGCTGGTAATAAATCGACAAAAGGAAATTCCGTGCGTGCAGATTCAGTAAACGTTGAGCCTATTAAACAGCTCTCGTGACAATGGAAATGAGTGGCCTAGTGTGGGAATTGCTTTTGGCGGATTTCATCTTCTCTCAACATCGTGGCTGGATTTTTTTTTTTTTTTTTAATCAATGGCATTGTTATTTTTCTGTTACCTTCTATAATGTGAAATGATTAGGAGATTGATATTTCCGATCTTAAGAGCCTGCCTTACTAAAAATAATACAAAATTTGCCATTTTTCTTTTGCTTGTTTATTCATCAGTGAAAGAAGATAATGAAATGCAAGTCACCACAATCATAGATAATGCTATTCTACAACAGAAAATATGAACCTGAACAATGTCCAGTGTTGCCATCCATAGAAATTACAGTGTTGGCAGAAAAACAATTTCCCTAAAATCTAAGTTAAGGCAGCGAGTAGAGGAACAAGCTCAACTGCATTTGGTTACGTATCATATTGTTTTGGTTTCCTGTGAACTACTTTTTAAATAATAGTTGTATTTAGTTTGCAATAAACAAAATAGTTTTAATATACAGTTATTAAAACTAAATAATAATATTAATTAAAAAGTAGTTCACAAGAAACCTAGACAACATAATACGTAATCAAATGCAGCTAAGTTCATTCCTCTACTCGCTGTCTTAACTTAGATTTTAGGGAAATTGTTTTTCTGGCAACACTGTAATTTCTAGGGATAGCAACACTGAACATTCTTCAGGTTCATATTTTCTGTTGTAGAATAGCATTATCTATGTTTGTGGTAACTTGCATTTCATTATCTCCTTTCACTGATGAATAATGAAGCAAAAGAAAATGGTAAATTTCATATTATTTTTAGTAAGGCAGGCTCTTAAGTACTGATTTTTGTTTAAATATAGTATAGTGTTTTCATATTAATATATCGTCAGGTTTGTTCCAGAAACTTGTGGTGTGTTATATTAACTTGAAGACAAATTTCAACTCCAATTTTTACATGTTTATTATCCTATTGGAGTCCAAATATTCACTAAGGGGGGCGCGGTGGCTCAGTGGTAGAGCGTTCACCTCCGGTGCTTGGGGTCCCTGGTTCGATCCCAGCTCGCGCCGTGTGGACTTTGTGGTGGACAAACACCGTGCTCGTGGGTTTTCTCGGGGGTACTCCCGTTTCCTCCCACTTTCTTCATTCCACCATTTCACTCATTTCTCATAATCACCGTCTCCTTTAGCCTAACCGGCATAACCGTGGGACGTAAAACTTAAAGATTTCATTTCATTTTTTCCAAATATTCACTAGCATAGTGGGTCTCAACCATTGTATCGCGACTCACTGATATGTCACGCAGTCCCGTACCGTGTGTCGTGAAATTCGGGTATTTAATGAGCCAATTAGTCAGAATCAATTTGGGGACCAACTGTAACAATCAGCGCCCCCCAGCGGCAGTAATAATGCTCAGTATTATATAGAGTCACTACTTTTTACAAGATTATAGTTTTACATTATTATCAGCGCGTTCATCACAAGGAGGGCTTCGGGATTTTAAGCCCCTTGAGCAAGATAGTATAGGGTAAGAAACATTTACTGTATTAAGATACACATACGTAAATCACGTATATCCTAAAAGGAAATGAGATTGAATTCTTGACATCCGCTTGACGATACTCTGCGTATCCCAATGACCTGAAATTTATATAATTTTAACATATAAAACAAGCGTATCGATATCGTAAGTGTACAGTAAAGTGTGTCGACAGTCAAGAAAGGTTGAGAACTACTGCACTAGCGGAGCAAGCTTTTCCTGTCTATCTTTTTTTTTTTTCCTGTAAACGGACTGTAACTCGTGCTTTCGTGAAGTCTGTTCTATGGTGAATGTGTGCTCCTTGCTATTTATTCTTGCTCAGATTTTTTTAAAATATTTTTCTTTCAAAGAATTGTTGTATTAGCACACTTGTTAGTCTAATAGTTTTTTCAACAATTTTTTTATGTTCCGTTAATTTTTTCGAACAATTTTTCGGGTAATTATTTTAGTCGAATATTCGAGAAAGTACAATCTTCAAATGTTCGAATTTAAATATAAAATAATTTTAACAACAGATCTCTTACAATGACTATAGTAGGCCGGAGGGAAATCTTTACGTATTTACTCTGAACCAAAAAAATTACATAAGACAATATAATTGCTGGTCTTATTGTAAGGCTGTCAGACGTCCCGATTTAGTTTCTTTTTGGTCCTAGTTCCGACTTCTTTCAATTGAAATTAGACGTGAAAATATATCTATTTTTATAAGCAGTTATTTTTTGTTACAAAATGTATAAAGCTTATTGCTAACACTCATAATTTAAGTAATTGCATGTGCATATTTTGTCCAAATATATATATATAAATCCGAAATACAATTAAGAAAATCTAAGGAAATTGACAAGCATTGTTTATTACACTGTATTTATGTACCACAACAATATTTTTGATAGTTGAATAAAAAATTTAACAGCTTCTTTCCAGTACTGATGAGCTAGCAGGGAAAGGGGATAGCGTTAGTTGACTACTAGAATTGGACATACAAAAAAGTTCGACGTCATGGCATGACAGCATTCAACTCAAATTTAATAGCCTGGAAACACATTCATCTTTTACAGTGCTTATTGACTTCAAAAAATAGCTGGAACGCTTACAGCAGAGTAAATGCTTACCACTTACGCTAAAGTAAACTGCCAATAATTTTTGTTTTTAACTTATCATTTAACTGGAAATATTAAAAAAAAAAAAAGTCCTGCTTTCACCCTCTGAAATTCTGATAGCCTTAGTCTTGTCAATGGTTTTAGTGCTGCGTTAACACTAGCTTCATTTAATCCACTACCACCCCCCTGATATCGGCTGAAGAAAGTAAGATTCTAACTAAAAAATTAAGAACGAAAATTAGTGAAAGATCTTTAAAATGATAAGAAAATAAAAGAAAGTTGACAAATAAGGTGAAATAAAAAGAATTGTAAATAATAAGGCAATAGCTCAACAATAATAAAAAAAAATGAGCAGAGTGGGTAGCCCAATGGTTGAATTTTACAACGTTGGTGCAAGTTCTATGCAAAGTAAAATCAAATCACATATGCAGTGATCAGCTTTAACAATGAGAAATTGGCTCCATCGGAATGCAGTTGACAATTTGATTACCAATTTTCTCAGTTTGTTGATTATCAAAATGAAATGTTAAAACCACAATTCGACCCGTGTTCAAAAATTTATTTTAAATTCTTGAACCCTTTTATCCTGAAAAGGGGCATAGAACGTCAATTTCATTTTCTTCATATAGATTTTTTTTTTTTAAATACTGAAATTTCCTATGTACTGTTACCTACTATGTTCTGCAGGCTAGAAGAGGCGGATTGCAGGTGAGCATGAAAGATAATGGAAAAAATTGATGAAATAGATGCAGTAGGAAGAAACGGAACCCAAGGTTACATATTTAAACAAGCTTCCAAAGGTAATACATTTAAACAGGATTGCCTAACCACAAATTCACATGGGCTTGGGTCAAACTGCAAACCCATGACATCAGAGAGAATCGCTGCACCCATTTAGTCACACCGTGCCCAGGAGTTTATTCTGAATTGTGAATTCATGTGTTAAATACTTGTTGTAATTTTACAAATCGATGCTGTTAAAACTAGAAATTAATGATGTACGACAGTGGTTCCCAAGCTTGTTTACTTAGCGCCACCCTGAATACTTTATTGTCTAACATCTCGTTCGTTGATTAGATATATAGTGCTTGTTGTCTGACTCCTGTGATTTCACATGTAACATTGAATTTTCAAATCCTCAATACTACTACTACTACTACTACTACTACCAGTGGTTCTTTCAGAAATAATGTTCCGGGGAGGCACACTTAGTATTCTCGGGTGGCACTGCTGATACTATTCTATTTATTATATTATAAACGTGGGGCCGCGATGGCTTAGTGGTAGAGCGTTCACCTCTGGTGCTTGGGGTTCCGGGTTCGATCCCAGCCCTCGCCAAGTGAACTTTGTGATGGACAAACACCGTGTGCGTGGGTTTTCTCGGGGTTCTCCCGTTTCCTCCCACTTTCTTCATTCCACCATTTCATTCATTACTCATCATCACCGCCTCCTTTAGCCTAACCGGCATAACCGTGGGACGTAAAACTCAAAGATTTCATTTCATTTTTATATTATAAACGTATTATTTTGGCCTGCTCCGGGGGGGGCATTCTCATAGCTCCGAGGGAGGGCAGTGCCCCCCAAAAACAGGTCTGGAAGAAACACTGACCACTACTACTACTACTACTACTACTACTACTACTACTACTACTACTACTACTACTACTATAATAATAATAATAATAATAATAATAATAATAATAATAATAATAATAATAATAATAATAATAATAATAATAATAATAATAATCTCACCAACTTATATTTATTTCCAGTAGGACTTCTGCGTAGCATTGTAGTGCAGTGCTCTTTCCTTTACCAGCTTTGTTCGTAACGAAACCACAGTTTTTATTCAGCAGTTACTTTGTGTTTATTACTAGCGTCAATTAGTAGCTTCATTGGGTTAATATAAGGAAAATTAATATGTTCCGTTAGTCACTTACTTTTTATTATTACTGAAGCGCCCTCTGATATCGGTCATTTGCGTCCCCCAAGTTGAGGGCTGAATTTGGATTTAAACGCCGTAAGAAGTGAGCTGTTCATGTCGGCGACCCCAAAAACTGTGGATTTGACAGTAATATCGGTCATTTTCGATCATTTTTATCATCCCTCCCTCTCCCCTAAATTATACCGTCAAAGTGAAATGATAAAAAAAAAAAAAAAAAAACACCCTGGGCCCGAACCTCATGTATGTTGAAACTTAGATCGAGATCGATCGGGTGGTTCAAGAGTTATTAAGTCACAAACATTTCCAGTTTCATTTTTATTTATAGAGAAGGTAGGTAGATTTAATAACTCTTTGTTACAACATTTGTAATTATCAGTAGCTTGCGCCCACCAGGTTGGAAACCACAGCACGATAAGCACGCCACTGTTAGATGAAGCTGATACCGAAGTATATATTCATCAATATTTTCGTTATGAACGACAGTACAGAGAGTATAGTCAATGAGATGACGTTGACCTGAAAAAAAAATTACACACTTGAAGTCAAATTCCTATGCGTAGATGTCGAGAAAATCGAGAAGAAACGGATTGTTATGGCTTTAAGAAATGTGTCATTCATTGTCAATAATCAGTACCATGCCGGGGCGACGGCCCCGGGCGCCGAAGTAAGGGAGCACAAAATTCGGAAAGAAAATAGAAAGAGGAGAAATTACTTGGAATATTTAGGAAGTGGTCCTATAATGTTACTTATGTTAGGAAAATGTATGTGCACATATATAAAATGTAAGAAAAAAGTAATGAAGAGTGGAGGTTTATTTTTGAAAATTTTCTTACGCTTCGCGCCAACCATGATGGCGTTTCCTGGCTAGTCTGTCGACCTCACTCATATGTACGGGGGCGCCGTCGTATACTTTCGTCCCGGGCGCTGATTTTCCATGGCACGGCACTGCCAATAATGCTTGATAGCTCTTATTTTGTTGGAACAGTTGTTATTTTTTGCTAGTGGTGACACATTTTTGTTTCTGAGAAGCTGAATACTGTGCCAAAGATTGTACTTCTCGAAGAAATAACGTTTCAAATGTAGATATAATTTTGTTTAGTACACATCTCAATACAAGTTTAAAATAAACAGAATTTACAGCAGGAACAAGAAGGAAAAAACTGGTCGAACAAGTAAAGAACATAAATGACAAAATTTATTTCATTAGGGCGGCGCGTGCAAGTCTTTTATACATACAATGAACTGGTTAATGATTATTTATGAGGATCAAAACACCATATTGGTTTCCTATTAAAATGTGTCTTATCCTAGGAATACCAACAAGATTTTTTTTAACATATTATTATTATATAAAAAGCAAGAATGTGTCTTTTAGGACTCATCTCAAGATGTAGAAAGAAGAACTTATGTTTAAAGAATATTTATTGTGTGATCTAGCCTCACCCAAACCGTAGGCTAACACATCTCCCTAGCTACAACTTGTTTCCAGTCGAATAGACATCAGGCTGGTTTTTTTGGGGGGAGGAGGAATGTTTGTCGTCGTGAAATAAAATAAAATAAAATAAAAAGCTCTCGAGCAGGAAGATTTTTCAGACCCCTTCCAAAAAAAGAAACTATTTAGTACAAACAGAACCAACTAATTCGGTTGAAGTGGGAATTAGTTAAAATATTTTCGTCTTTAGATCGATGAAAAGATTACTAGTCCTCAATAGTCTCCATCAGTCTTGTAGATTAAAGAAAAACAACAGCACCAACAACAACATGTAAACATAGCAGATTATCTAAATTACAAGGTCTGTATGATAAGTAATGAGACTCGCCGCGCCGCGGCGCGCGTGTCGCTGGAGCGGGTTTGTCGGTGATGGAGGATGTAGGGGGGGGGGTCCGAGCAAAGCAACGCACCGCGCGTCAGTTGGCTCCGAGCCTTAGTGGAGCGCGGACAAGCCTTGGACAAAGCCCTTGTGAACATTCTTGTCACGGCGGAAAATCAACAAACATGGAGGGTTCCATCGAACAGCGTTATGCGATCAAATTTTGCGTTCGCCTGGGAAAAACGGCTACTCAGACGCTTTCTCTCATCACGGAGGCCTACAAAGAGGAAGCCCTATCCAAAGCCCAGGTGTTTCGTTGGCACAGTGCGTTCCGGAACGGCCGGGAAAGCGTTGAGGATCTGGAGAGGGCTGGACGCCCGACAACAGTGACTACGGACGAAACTGTGGCAAAAGTGAGGGATCTCCTGAACTCAGACCGTCGATTATCGTTGAGATTGATTGCTGATGAACTCGATATGAACCACACAACAGTGCACAAGATTGTGACGGAACAATTGGGAATGAGAAAAATCTGTGCGAAACTGGTGCCGCGAGTGTTGACTGACGAACAAAAGCAACGACGTGTTGATTGTTGTCAGGAACTGTTGAACCTCATGAACAGTGACCCTAACTTTGAAGATGACGTCATAACAGGTGACGAGTCGTGGGTGTTCCAGTACGACCCTGAAACGAAACGTCAAAGCGCGGAGTGGCACACTCCTGCGTCCCCGCGCCCCAAGAAGGCCAGAATGTCGAAGTCAAAGGTGAAAACAATGTTGATTGTTTTTTTTGACAATGTGGGGGTGGTCCACAAGGAGTTTGTACCCCAAGGACAAGCCGTCAACGCCGCCTTCTACAAACAAGTCCTTGAGAGACTGCACAGGAGCGTCAAGCGGAAAAGACCGGCGATCGCTAGCCGGTGGAAGTTGCATCACGACAATGCCCCTGCCCACACCGCCTTCTTAGTGACCTCCTTTTTGACCCGGATTGGGGTGGAAGTCCTTCCACAACCACCCTACAGCCCAGATGTGAGCCCGGCCGACTTCTTCCTCTTCCCGAAGCTGAAGCCACGCTTGAAAGGAACCCGTTTTGCAGACGTCACAGCCATCCAAGCAGCCGTGACCACATTTCTAAAGGACATGCCGGCTGCTGACTTCCAGGGGGCGTTTGCAGCGTGGAAACATCGATTGCAGAAGTGCATCGACGCAAGAGGAGAGTACTTCGAAAGCTTTTAAGTCCCTGTACAGATCAGATCAATAAAACAATGTTTCCAGACCTGGTCTCATTACTTATCATACAAACCCTGTACATTCCTGTTGTCAATCAGTTATCATACCGTTGCTTAAATAAAATTTCTTGCTGGCTGGATAATAATTAGAAGAAATCAGAAAATGAAAAAGAAACCCAAGCCAAACATAGTTTTCTTTCCTATATGTATCGACCCCACCAAGCGCTCCTTCGTTTTACAATATTCTATACTCTTTTTTTCTTTTTTTCTGTTTTCGTATTTCGAGTTCGTTTTGTCCTACTTCGTCCCCGCTTCCCCGTCACAGAGCTCGAAAACTAGAAAGGAGTCAAAAGAAAACTCATTAGCAAGTGTTTGAAGGCTTTTGTACAGGTGTGCAGAACCGAGGTTGAGGCAGGGCACAACTGAAGAAGATATGGAGACAGAAATTTACGGCGGGACACATACACAAGAGCCAGGGGATTGGTGGAGGAGGGGGAGAAATGCGTTGTTCCTCTGATTCAGAGCCACAAGAGGCGAAGGAGAGGTGAGAGGAGCCTCCATGGTATAGAAAACGGAATTTTGTATATCGTTTTTCAGGGGAAAAAAAGACAACCAAACATTTTTAAAAAAGAATCATCGACCCTTTTTAGCTGTGAATAGTTCCTATCGGTGGGAAGCAGATGGTGGGGTCCTGTTCCTTATGTAGCACTAATCCCCCTACCATCTCGTTCGTTTCTCTTAAACACACACTCTAAATTAGATAAAGCTTCGGCTAACAGTTTTAAAACCCTACTCTTCTGATAGCTTTCAAATAATAGCAAGAACCTGATATCTATTTCGTTTTCTATAAGGTATAGCTTTTGTTGCAAATTTTTAGGTGACATCTGCTCATCAGTAACGTATGTTTCAAATGTATATCCATTTTTTCTATAGTAATAGATAAGTACTTATTCTCATATTTATGTAACAAACGTTCAGTTACAACCTTCGAGGTCATTTTCCTTGGAATTATTGAAAACTACAATGGTAAAAGAAGTTGAGGGAAGTCGTCAGTCAGGACACCAGGCCACCAGATTCGAACTCGGGAACTCGATTGCAAAGCAAGAACTCTAACTACGACGTTCGGATTAACTGCATAGGCATAGGCAAGTCCAGTCATATTTATTCTGTTTTAATTTGATAGTCTACTAATTAAAATGTATTATTAAGTCGATTGGCAATGATAAATTACACAGCCATATAATCAATAGATCCAGAGAGGGCTAACTGCACAGCCATGTAAACAATAAATCCACGGTGAGTGCAAACTGTACAGTAAGGGACACTTCTGGATGGTCCACTTTTGCAGTAAATTTCCATAATGGTGTACCATCTAGAAGTGTCCCTTACTGTACATTCATATAAACAATAAATCTGCGGTAAGGGCAAACTGCACAGCCATATAAACAATAGGTCCACAGTGAGGACAACCTGCACAGTCATATAAACAATAGATCCACAGTGAAGGCAAACTGCACAGCCACGTAAACAATAAATTCACAGTGAGATCAAACTGCACATCCATATAAACAATAGATCTGCGGTAAATTCAAACTGCACAGCCATATAAACAATAGATCCACAGTGAAGGCAAAGTGCATAACCATATAAACAATAAATCCACAGTGAGAAGAAACTGCACTGCCATATAAACAATAGATCCACAGATACAGCAGACTGCAGTCATATAAACAATAGATCCACAGTGAGGACAAACTGCACTGCCATGTAAACAATAGATCCATAGTGAGGACAAACTGCATAACCATATGAACAATAGATTCACAGTAAGGGAGGAAGCGAGCAAATGAGAGCTCGATCAGCGTTGCCACATCTCAGAGCACTGAAGATATTTATTGTGTAGCCTACCAACTAGTTACATGTGCTAACTCACAATGTTTGTCTGCTTAACCACAAACTTCACCACACAAAAACAGGTTAAAATCATACACTACAGGCTAAATTGTGCTGAATTAAAAGCTCTAATTCTTTACTTGACGTAATAATTCATTCAGGTTCAGCGTCATCAAAGTTAATTAAATTGAAAATAGCAAGTTTAAGTTGCAATGAAATAGTCACAATACACTGTTGTAGAAATACATTAATATAATTACTAAAATCTAAATATGTCATTTTTGAAATAGTCAAATTGAAACAATAAGTTTAAGTTGTAATTAAATCGTCACAAAGTTTTAAATCTGCAAATTGCCTGCACTCAAGCGGCATCTGTTGGCCTCAGACAGGCAAATAGCGAATGTAGCACCACCACCTATTAGCTGGACTGTACACTACTGTATTAAGAGTTAACGTTACACACACATACGACATATTTTTGTATTATAAATGGGAGAATACAATAACATTATTCTTTAGACTTAATAACCATCGTCTTATATAATATCATGATTAATATCCATGCAGCCTGATCTTTCGGATAGCAGCAGCTCGATCACAATATCAGATTCACTGCATTTTATTATTTTAATGTAATACACTGTATCAGAAGCAGTAATTTCTGTGGTATGCATTTGATGTTCCCACGCTAAGAAAGAATTTAGCAACTCATGTCCCTGCTAAGGTAATTTATTTTCATCATGCAGTTAAAGAAATTTACAATCCAGCACGCCTCTGAAGAAAATCTTTACGCTAAGAAAAAAAAGAATAATTTTTAATATGAGTCATTATTTAATTTTAATTGTAACAAAAAAAAAGTTGTTAGTCCTTTTCATTATGATTTCGTGTTACATGGGTAACAGCGTATCCTGGCATCATCATGACTTCAATTGTGTTACAGGTGTGCATCTTCTGTCTGTACACTAAACCACAATCGTTCTGTGGTGGTGGGGGGGGGGGCAAAGTCATTGTTCATCGTGTTTTCTTATCCCATCTTCTTGAGAACATTTCAAGGTCGAACTAACCTAAGAGAGAGGGGTTGGTTATTTGTAATTATCGCAAGCTTTGCCTTATTATCATATTACCACGCTTGGGAAACAACCACGCTATAATTTGGATATCTATCAGGCTCGACAGCCTTGTCCAATACTTGGCCAGCGTGCTGACAGTATTGATTCCTCCACATACTTTATGTATTCCTTCTTGTTTTTTGATGTTACTCAAGCATCAACATTTTTTTTTTCGTTCTTTCACACTATCATGGTTTAATTTTTCTTTCCTTTCTAGATGGAATCATTGTATTCTGAACGGATGTATTAATTTCTTAAGAAGAGCCTGGTTTAATTCTTGCTCAAGCCATATCTCAGTAAAATAATTTCTTTTGTATTAGTATTATTACTACTATCATCACGTTAGTGAGCCTTATAAGATTGGAGTATTATTATGTTGGTCCGTTATTCCACACGGTAACTCTTGAATGAAAGCGAATTTTTGAATTCTTTATGGTTGGATTTGATTGATTTGATTTCAGTTTAGCGCCCCATTTAGCATCGTTGCTATTTGAGACGTGGACCTAGAGCTTAACATGGAATCCGAACCACATGAACCCCTACTGAGAATCAAACCCGGGTCTCTAACGCTAAAGGTCTCTAACGCTTAGATGAAATGAAATGAAATGAAATGAAATCTTTGAGTTTTACGTCCCACGATTATGCCGGTTAGGCTAAAGGAGACGGTGATGATAAGAAATGAATGAAATGGTGAAATAAAGAAAGTGGGAGGAAACGGGAGAACCCCGAAAAAACCCACGAGCACGGTGTTTGTCCACCACAAAGTCCACACGGCGCGAGCTGGGATCGAACCAGGGGCCCCAAGCACCGGAGGTGAACGCTCTACCACTGAGCCACCGCGCCCCACACTTACAGTTTAACATGGGGTCTGAATCACATGAGATCCTACCGGGAATCCAACCGGGTCTCCTACAACAAAGCCGCATACCCTAGCCACATAGCCACGAGGGAGTTCTGCAATAGATAGCTAGAGATATTATCTCAGCCGAGTTCGTTACTGGAGCCAATCCGTTACCCCAGTAATTGCCAAACCGTCGATCGCGAGATACTAGTAGCTCGCGGGGACATTTTCGGTAGATCACGTTAACGTTCCGGTTGGCTAACCTTGATCCCTCCACTGAGCTGACATTAACGACAGGGGTCGCTGATAACAACTGCTTGTTTCTTCCGCGAAATTTCCATTGTCAGCCTTATCTCTCAGTTGATTGTATACGCGTATGTTTTTCGTGTGTATATTAGACATTTGCTAAACGTTATGTTTTTCGTGTGTATATTAGACATTTGCTAAACGTTATGTTTTTCGTGTGTATATTAGACATTTGCTAAACGTTATGTTTTTCGTGTGTATATTAGACATTTGCTAAACGTTGTTTTTCGTGTGCATATTAGACATTTGCTAAACGTTATGTTTTCGTGTGTATATTAGACGTTTGCTAACTTGAATAGTTTGATTTCGTATTTACTAGAAATGTAAGTTTATAGGCAAAAAACAAATGTAAGATTTTTTAAAAAAAACTTGGTAGTTCTTTTGGTTGGTAGCTCACAGTACGATTTAAAAACGGTGCGGCGGTTCAGAAGTTTCATGAGTTTGCCGTAACGGAATGCTAACTACGTATGTAATGTTATAGTATATATATTATATATTTAGTAATACTATGTATTTAAAATAGTAGAAAATGAAAGTTTTGTATTACTTGATGCACATTACAATACATGTTTCGGGGGACAAGCATAGCCATCGGGGGCACACTCTCCCTTGCTCCTTCTAGCATCATATGTGGTGTACATCACGAACTCATAGGCCATTATGGGTTGGGATCGAATCAGGGATTCCTTGCATCAGCGACGAGCGCTCTACCACTTTTCTTTTTAACTTTTTCACTCTCAGTTTCCCTTTTCGCCACTATTCAGGACTACTGGACCCAGGGCCGTCGCGTGGGTGGGGCGGCTGGAGCAATGGCCCCGGGCGCCGCAACCAGATGGAGCGCCGGAACGCCAAATCAACAAAATTCAAGGAATGAGACTAAGTTGTTATCTAGTAGTACAGAATAAACTTTGGTTGTTTTTCATTACGCACTGGCGTGGGGTGGGGGGCGCCTGGGAATTCTCGCCCCGGGAGTTTACAACCCACTCGACGGCTCTGACTGAACCCGACAGGGATGCGAACACAGAAATATCAAGGACAGTTAAAAACGAGCATGCTCAACAGAGAGACTCGAACCTCTGATGGGGTTCGCCTCACGATCATACTCGAACGTTTAGACTACTTTACTACATTACACTGGCTCACTGAACCACCGTATCTTGAATTTGCTTGAATTATGAAGAACTAACTGTGGGTAATGAAATCCCAAACTAATAACTTTAGGACCCGCTGAACTGCCTGCGCGTCATCTTGTTGAACATGCGCCATCTGGGTGGCTGGATTACAAGAAAAAGCAAGGTTTTATATTAAAATTAACTCAAATATACTGATTTTAAAGATAAATGTGTAAGTCTATTTTAATATAATAGTTTATTTTAATATAATATTAAGAAATATACTTTGAGTTTATGTCAGGTACTGATGTTTTCTTTGTAGTTGTTCCGCAACAAAAGTACAAAATATTCTTTCCCCTATAGTTATTTAAGACATCCAGACACACTATAGGGTAAAATCTTGGTTATAATCGTTGCTTTGTTACCCGTACTGTACATTTCTTGAGGAGAAAACTTCTCAAAGAAACCTTGAAACCGCTCATTTCTTTATGGATTCTCTTTTGTACTTACAATAACGGATACTTATTTTATGCCCAGATTCCAAGTTTCCTACTGCACAACGTTTTGTAACGTTAGTAAATGTAAAAAGCGTAGGCAACGAATGGATCGTCGTCAAAGGCACAGAATACATAAGAAAAAGCTGAAACGTTTTTGAATCGTTTTCTGTTTTCATCGAGAATGGCCATCTAAACTATCGATCCGTGTGTCGTTCGCAAAGGAAGAAGAAGAAAGGAAAGACGGTAGGTGAACGACGAAACGAAGGGATCGTGAAGGAAGCAGAAAGAAAGAAGGAGGGTTTTTGAAATCGATGCATTTTTAGTGGAATCTTATGTCTTTTGCATGTCGGGATGAGGGAGCTGACACAACGGCAAGAGGGGAAGGTAGGTGGGCGTAGCCAGGAGTTGCTTTGCTGCTGCATCAGATGAAGACGGTGTCCCCATCTCGCGACAGATGACAGCAACGTTCACATGTCTTGTACACCTTAAAATGTAAAACTTTTACATTTTTTCTCTCCTTTTTTTATCTTCCCCCTCCTTTCCTTACGCACTCTTCTTGTCATGTGTCCATTACTTATGGATGGAGCGCGTCTTAAAAAGGAAGAATATGGAAAAATATACGATGGAAATACTGTTTCTAGCTTTCCTTCATCTGTGTCTGGTAATTTCATCCTGATTACATGTGGTAAGTGCCTCACTGTTAGGACTGTGTGTCACCGTTAGGAAAAGACAATCAACGATTAATACAGTCGCCTACGTACAATGTATTTTTTCACATATATGTGTAGTACCTAGCTAAATAAATCCGTTCTTGCACGACAAAAATCTATCAGTTATTACTGGAAATGAATGACATTCTTTTCGACGCCATAAAAAAAAATCGTTTTTCTTCATAGCGTCAAAAAGTATGTATCTTGTGATTATTTAGTTTACGTACGCGTCTTTGGCGCGAGAGACCTGGTTTTGATTGCTAGTGAGAGCTTGTGTTGTTAGAAGCTGTCTTTTAGGGTAGAGCTATACGGGAATTTTGACTTTTCCCAATTGCCTTTTATTATTGAGAGGATGACGCTTGATAGTTACGTTTGGTAGTGATTATGAGAAATTAGTCATCAGCCGCGAATATCGTCCTCGGGCGGCCTCCTCCATGGCGTCTACTGACAGTAAGACCATTTTGAAAGCAATACTACAACCATGACATGGCAATTTTATTCACAATGAATTCACGGGCCACTTTCACTTGGGACAAACCCAGTTCCAATCCTTCGACCCCGATAAATATCACTCAAAGGTTTTCTACGATTCATTTCAAGTTGTCTACACTTGATACCTGGCGCTTCCACCATATACAATTCTGTCGTTTAGTGCACGGCTATTCGATGTGTTCACAACGCATTTTTCTGGCTCATGCGTACGCTTGGAATACGCTGACCATGTATTTAAATATGGATGGCTAATCAGAATGCGCAGCAAACGCGAAAGCAATAAAAACGCGCAGCAAACGTCGGCTCGAGCGTATTTGGTGCGTTTCGGAACAATAGACTGCCTGCTGTTTCGGAATCAGTAAAAAATGTCTAAAGCCACATTGTCACATTAGAAGAACTTGTAGCTGTCATAAATAAAAAAATCTTGAAACCCTACCATATTTCACCATGTACACATAGTCTTGAAAGGGCCATAAAACATTTTTTCCACCTTGCAAGGAGTTGAACGATGCGCTACTTTGTGGGACGTCTTACTTGCTACCTGCTATCGCCCTCCCACTGACATAAAAGAAAAACCAGTTTCGCCGCTTCCAAAACAACGGATTCTTTTGGACAGGGAGGAGAAGTGCGCCAAAATAGACGTTTTTAATTACGAGGTTCACTGTTTGTCCACTAGAGTGCAGTGCTGCATGTGTGGAGAAACCTTTCTTGCTTTCAAAAAGTTGTAACATGTAAAGAGTAAATAGAAAGATCGGGCTGCAAGTTTTTTTTTTTTTTTTTTTTTATGACAGCTACAAGATTCATTTAACAAGACAATGTGACTTAAAGGAAGGAAGAAAAGGAAAGACGTGTTGCCAGGCAAGGGTATTTTAGCAACAAACAGCTGCTTGGAAGATGCTTTGTGCAGAGTATGACAACTCTGCTATTATAAAGTATGTGCGTGTATAACAAAAGAAAATTCACAAAAAATACAAGGAAATTCCGAAAAATTAGCTAATGACAGAAAAAAATATGTAACACAATAGGGTTATTTCTCGTGATCCGCACGAATGAGAATAAGGGTGTGGCAGTAAGGCCTGGAAACCCTGACTGATGTATAACTGGCGAAAGTAAAATTACCGATTAGCCACCTAGGTCGCATTCGCTGCAGGAGTAACGCATCGGAAACGCATCCTTGATAGCCATAAATTTAGGGTAGAGCTAAAATATGGTACATGGGAATTTGGACTTTTCCTCATCATCTTTTATTATAAAAGTTTCTTTTTATATACACTAGTAATAAATATTACAGATAAAATGTAAGTTTCTCTTAGGTATTTTGGTGGTTAGTTGGAGAATTTGTAGGAACTCAATGACCAAGCGTCTTAAGGCGACATAAATCAAGGTTCTTATGGCCAAGGTGTAGGTAGGTACTTCTCAGGGACTAGGGGTCCTAGAAAGGAAGATGAAACCCAGAAACCAGGCGACCTAGAAAGTGGTGAGGTGTTTGCAGAAACCAGGCGTCCTAGCAAAAGGAACTCTCAGAGACTATGTATCCTAGAAAGGAAGATGAATCCCAGAAACCAGACGAACTAGAGAGTGGTGAGGTGTTTGCAGAAATCAGGCGTCCTAGCAAAAGGAACTCTCAGAGACTATGTGTCCTAGAAAGGAAGATGAAACCCAGAAACCAGGCTACCTACAGAGTGGTGAGGTGTTTGCAGAAATCAGGCGTTCTAGCAAAAGAAACTCTTAGAAACTATGTGTCCTAGAAAGGAAGATGAAACTCTGAAACCAGGCAACCTAGAGAGTGGTGAGGTGTTTGCAGAAACCAGGCGTCCTAGCAAAAGGAACTCTCAGAGACTATGTGTCCTAGAAAGGAAGATGAAACCCAGAAACCAGGCGACCTAGAGAGTGGTGAGGTGTTTGCAGAAACCATACGTCCTAGCAAAAGGAACTCTCAGAGACTGTGTCCTTGAAAGGAAGATGAAATCCAGAAACCAGGCGATCTAGAGAGTGGTGAGGTGTTTGCAGAAACCAGGCGTCCTAGCAAAAGGAACTCTCAGAGACCAGGTGTCCTAGAGAGTGGAGATGATGATCAATTGTTGGAGATCAATGCCTTTCTATCCATCACGACTCTGGAACTCAAATAAACACTTCTACAGTGTAATTTAGTTTTTAATAAACAAGTGTATATACTCTGGTCAGTAGTGTTTATGATTTCATCAATGCCTTCTGCGGTGTTCACCGCAATATTGGTGATTTGATTAATCTTCGTCACTTTACGATCGTTGACGATGATTAACGATATCTTCTTCGTGGTTGTCGTTTGATGTCTGTTTGCAGCCAGCACGTAATGCTGGGAACATGTGTAGAACCGTGCAGTATAGGTGTACTGCAATAATGCTCAGAGCTACATAGAGTCATTATAAAAACTAATTTGTTTCACTATTATTTATAATAAAAATATCAAACAGGTGCGTCGCGATGTTCTAGACCCGAAGTAAAGTATGTCGTCAGTCAAAAAAGGTTGAGAATCACTGATCTAGATGTAGAATCTGGTGCTAAAAATGTACACGAGTATTAAGAGTATAAAAGTGGGTTTTAGTACATTACAAGTCTCGTTTTGTAGACGACCTCATTCTGGTATTCTGCAAGAAATATTTACCAAGTCCAGGGGCGCCCATCAGGGAGGGGGGCAAGGTGCGGCGCTCACCCCCCTAGAAGAAATTGTACTTGGGAATATCGAAAACCCAATAGAATTTTTACATTAGTTACACCAAAATTTGAAACTATATTTGAAATGGCGTTTATACTTGCCCGCCCCTTGGAAACCACAACATGGGCGCCCTTGACCAAGTCTATCCTAATAATCCTTTTTTTTTTTTTTTTTTTTTTTTTTAGCATAAGTCAATGTTTTCATTTGGGGACGGAAGTCGGAAAATCTAGGGGATTTGACCCTATGCCTAGCGACTAAATGTTGTAATTTCCGATTAGTGATAGTTTTAGTGTATTCAGAAGGCTTTTGATGTAATGTGACTGGCATTTGTTCTGTAATGAATGTCCAAATTTGTGAATAACCAGTGATGTTGAACGTGGTTATTCCGGGTATATTGCTTGGAATGGTAAGAAATAATTATTTTATCCCATGTTTGCCTCAATAGCGCCACATTATTAATAACAATATTATAGAAAATACTTACCTAAGCTCGTTGGATACTCCTTCTTTAGGATCATGCTAGTGGGCCTTAATAAGATTGTAAGTTAGTACATGTTCGTCGATACTTACGTTGGTTACCCCACGATAACTTTTAAAATAAAGTGATTTTTTATTTTTTAAATTTAATTTCCTTTTGCAGTGGATAGCTAGAACAATTATCTCGGCCGAATTCGTTAATGGGGACAATCAGTTAACAGTGTTTCTTTCAGAAAAAATGTTCCAGGGGAGTACACTTAGTATTCGGAAGGACACATATTATTTTCACACTGTATTATTCTAGTTATTATATTATAGACGTGTTAGTTTGGTCTCCTCCGGGGCGCACTCTCAGAATTCCGGGGAGACAGTCCCCTCGTCCTCGAAACATGTCTGGAAGAAATACTGTCCGTTAACGGAAGCGAATTTTTGTATTCTAATTTTTGCAAAGATAGTAGAAGTTACAAATCGCGTCGTTAGGTGGCACAAATGTTCTCCCGTGGTGAGATCTACCGAACGAATTGAAACTTCTAGAAATAGAAACATTTCGTTTCACGTGATTCTTTTTCTACACATCGCGCCCTTAGGTGGCACCAAATATCATCTAAGCGGGTGCTGCGGTGCCTTAGTGGTCGAGCGTTCACCTCTCTCTGGTGCTTGGGATCTCGGGTTCTATCCCAGCCCCCCCAAGTGAACCTTGTGGTGGACAAACACCGTGTGCGTAGGTTTTCTCGGGGTACTCCCGTTTCCTCCAACTTTCTTCATTCCACCATTTCATTCATTACTCATCATCACCGTCTCCTTTAGCCTAACCGGCATAACCGTGGGACGTACAATTCAAAGATTTCATTTCATTTAATTTCATCTAAGCGGTTGACATCTGCTGGACGAAATTGAAACTTCTAGAAATAGAAACAAATGTTCATTTCGCGTAATCCTTTGTTACACATCGCGCCGTTAGGTGGCAGCAAATATTCTCTAAGTGGTTTATATTTACCGCAGTAGATTGGAACTTCTAGAAATAGAAACGAATCTTCGTTTCGCGTAATCCTTTTTTTACACATCACGCGGTTAGGTTGCACCAAATAGCATCTAAGTAGTTGACGTCTACTGGACGAAATTGAAACTTCTAGAAATAGAAACAAATTTTCGTTTCGCGTAATCCCTTTTTACACATCGCGCCGTTAGGTGGCAGCAAATATTCTGTAAGCGGTTGACATTTACCGGACGAGATTGAAACTTCTAGAAATAGAAACAAATCTTCGTTTTGCGTAATCCTTTTTTAGAAATCGCGCTGTTAGGTGGCAGCAAATACTCTCTAAGCGGTTGACATCTACTGAACGAGAGATAATAACAAATGTTCGTTTCGCGTAATCCTTTTCTACACATCGCGCCGTTAGGTGGCACCAAATATCATCTAAGCGGTTACATGTACTGGACGAAATTGAAACTTCTAGAAACAAAACAAATGTTTGTTTCACTCAAGGATGTTATAAATAGAGGATCTGCCCATATGTATCTTCATCCTATTAAATCGATGAAGCCAAAAAACAACCGAGCATAGGCACGTCTGATTAGCTACTCTCGTTTCCGCCATCGTCTGATTGGCTACTTTCGTTTCCGCCATGATTGTTGGCTCAAAACATTGCGATCCTATTGGGCGGAGTGGGCAGAGTACGGGTGGAGAAACTATAACGTATGGCTTCAAGATTTAGTTGTAAGGGCAGATCCCCTATTTTAAAAGATCCTTGGTTTCACATAATTCTTTTTTACGTATCGCACCGTTAGGTGGTTAGCAAATATCCTCCAGCGGTTGACATCTACCGGAGAAAATTGAAACTTCTGGAAATAGAAACAAATGTTCGTTTCGCGTAATCCTTTTTTACACATCACGCCGTTAGTTGGCACCAAATATCATCTAAGCGGTTGACATCTACTGGACGAGATTGAAACTTCTAGAAATAGAAACAAATGTTCGTTTCGCGTAATCCTTTTTTCCACATCGCGCCGTTAGGTGGCAGCAAATATTCTCTAAGTGGTTTATATTTACCGGAGTAGATTGAAACTTCTAGAAATAGAAACGAATCTTCGTTTCGCGTAATCTTTTTTTTACACATCACGCGGTTAGGTTGCACCAAATATCATCTAAGTAGTTGACGTCTACTGGACGAAATTGAAACTTCTAGAAATAGAAACAGAGGTTCGTTTCGCGTAATCCTTTTGTATGCATCGCGCCATTAGGTGGCAGCAAATATTCTCTAAGTGGTTTACATATACCGGAATAGATTGAAACTTCTAGAAATAGAAACAAATGTTTCTTTCTCCTGAACTTTTTTATTGCTTAGCACAGTTTATTTGTGGCTGGAAGGACTAAAGTGAAGGGATATTTTGATCATTGGCATTAGAGAGATACCGCGTATATAAGAACTGAACCATTACAGAAATATTCACGTGCATACACGTCAATATAAATATATTGTATATAGCACTGTGATTTCATTATTGTCAGAAAACTAGATCCTTGTCAAAGGTTATTTTGTAACAAAAGGATTTAAAATTAGAATGACTTACAGCTTAAGTATGGAGTTGCATTTTCTTGCATGAGAAATAGGCGTCATTTCCAGCCACCCACGGATTGTTCCCAGAAACGGTGCCCACTAATAAATAAAATAATATGGTGTCCAATTAGTCCTTAATAATAACTACTCAAAAGATTCTTTTAATATACTTTGAGACAAAAGTAGAAAATCCTTTGTATCAACATACAGTTCAGAGTGTGTCATATCTGTTGAACTTTAGAAGGAGTGGAGAACAGAGGGAAAAATCCACTTTATCTTCGTTTCTATCACTGTTCGTGTCACGTTCCCGATTATCGAGAAACTTGACTACGTTTTGATGTGTTATTACAGCAAAACTTTCTATATAAAGGCGTTTCTTTGAAAATAGGCGACTTCGTTACTTTTTTTTTCTTTTTTAATTTTAACAAAGGGTATTCATTGCAGCTCCTAACAAAAATTATGAGCAATAATTGGTGCTATTGGAATGGAGCTTGGTAATACGTGATCGTGTGGAAGAAAACTCACGCGAACATGAAATTACCTATGACGGAGAATATCCCCCTCGTGCCACTAATTAAGAAAAGAAATGTATAGCTAATTACATGGGTTCTCCTCTACAAGAATCGATGTTAGTGCAAGGTAACTGCTATTCACAGTCAGTCTGCGAATATATATATATATATATATATATATATATATATATATATATATATATATATATATATATATGTGTGTGTGTGTGAGAGAGAGAGAGAGAGAGAGAGAGAGAGAGAAACAGAGAGGTTGCCAGATGTTTCAGTTTTTGAGAAGAGAATTCATTGTTCTTAAAGTGTGTCCGTTTTCGTTATGCGGTACCAGAGTGATTGGAACGAGGGCTCTATATATCAAATATAGAACGAGGGAAGAAAGTGAAGCAGGTGACTGGTTTTCGATGTTAGAGAAAATATGAAGTGCGAACAGTGGCGGCCCTTGAGGGAAGTGACATCGGCAAAAGTTTAAATTTTATCGCCACAAGCTTAGCGAATAATAATAATAATAATAATAATAATAATAATAATAATAATAATAATAATAATAATAGTAGTAGTAATAATAAATATGGATACTGTATTGTAAACTACTGGAAGATTGTAAATCGTAAATTTGAAATTGAACATCGTATACTTGTCTTTATAAATTAACTGCGAAATATAAACTAAACAAGGATGACTGTAAAATAATAATGACTCTAAATAAGTAAATGCTGTATAGCCAACTGGATGCAAATTGGTTGTGACATTTACTTCTTCATATGCTTCCGACCAACCAATTGGTGGTGACATTCCTTTCTGCAGATGCTTCCGAAATCTCTATTTGGTAGTGGGTTTTGTAGTGCAATGTTTGAAATGACTTAAATTCTAAGTTATGTAACATATTTTGTCGGAGCTATTTACTCTTGTAGAGGATGATTTGGAAATAAGAGTTAGTCTAAAGTCTTAGGCTATTTGAGAAAGCGTTACCCCCTGTAGCGAACGCGGCCAAGGTGGCTATTTAGTAATTTTACTTTCACCAGAGTTGTAAATCATACTGTGAGCCAGTCAGGGTTTCCGGGTATTTTTGCCAGGTTCAGGTGTGTAATAGCAGAGTTCCAATACTCTGCACAAACCATCTTCCAAGCAGATATTTCTTGCTACAATCCCTTTGCCTGGCAACACGTCTTTCCTTTTTTCCCCCTTCCTTTTGAAATCTTTTAAACAGCAGGCGGTCTATTGTTCCGAAATGCACCAAATACGCTCGAGCTGACGTTTTCTCCGCGTTTTTATTGCTTTCGCGTTTGTGATTAGCCATCTACATTTAAATACATGGTCAGCGTATCCTAAGCGTACGCATGAGCAATAAATACGCTTTGCGATCGCCTCAAATAGCCGGGTACGTAGGATCAAAAAATACCCTTCCGTCTATACTGTAAAATTACCTTATTGTGGTAGAAGGTAGAGCAATTTATAAACGAGATTTGATTCCCTCCACAACCTTTTATTATAAAAGTTTGTTAGAAAATAGTATAACACAGGATCACTATAAGTATGATATTAAAACTAATACAAAATCTACTATGTTAGGGTAAATAGGTGTTTTAAGGCTCATTCAACCTATTGAAGGATTTCTACAAAGCTCCAGGCAAGCTGAGTGAAGATAGGTTAGGATTTTCAGTGCTCCTGGCAAGCAGAGAGAGGTTGGTTGCGAGTCCCGCAAAGCTCCAGGCAAGCTAGGCGGAAAGGAAAACCACAAAGCTCCATGCAAGCTAGGTAGTTACGGTTAGAAATATTTCAGAGCTCTATACAAACTAAGAGAGGGGTTGAGTTCCCACAAAGCTCCAAGCAAGCTGAGTAGGCAGGAGGCCTCAAAGCTCCAGCCAAGCTAGGAGGCTTGGGTTAGGTTAGGGCCTCTCAAAGCTCTAGGCAAGCTAAGAGGAGGGAGTTAACCAGTCAAAACTTATGTTGATTGAGGCGTGGAGTTTTATAACATTTTGAAGAGCGCTAGCGCTGGTGCTTTCTTTTATCACATAACCAAGTGGTGGTGAGGATTCCTGTCATCTGCTTCACGTAGTAACTCGCAGTAGAAGAGCACTTTGTTTTGTTTATAAATTAAAAAACACATGTTGATATTTACAAATATAAACCACTTATAGGATATTACAATACAGTCAAGGAGCGATTTTGAACCTCTGTGTCGCTGAGGAGTTAAAAACTCTTCGACAATCTCGTATCATGTGTGGTTTCAGTAATTCAAGTATTACGTTCGTTAATTACACTATAATTCCGGAATTTGCCTTCTTGGTTAAGAAATAACCTTAAGAGATGTTTTGCGCATCGGAATTGAACCTTTCATCTTTCAAACTCAAAGTGTGAATTCTGTTGTGCATACACCTTAATTTGTGTTATGTACTGTAGGAGAAACGTCGCCAATTATTTCTAACAATGAAATCTGGCAACCCTAGTATGCATAGAAGCAGGAGAGTGGAGACAAATAATAGTCCAGATTCTAAAGAAGTCTGGCAGAGAAAAACGTGAGCGTCGAGACAGTTGGAACGGAAGACGGAGAATACAGTTAAGGTAAAAATCTTGATATTATTGTATTGATTGTTGTTTATGAGTTCGGCTCGTTTATTTCGTTCTTGAAATCGAAATGATAATAAAAGAATAATATATATTACGGGGATTTTAGTTTTTTCTTTTGTTCAAGAATTGTTTTGTTATGGACAATTTCTTGGAAATTTGAAAGTAAATATTCTTGATTATTCTGTCAACAAACGAGTTATATGTTGTTAAAACTTTTTTCATTTTTACTGTGTAAAGAGTAAGAGTAGAGATGAAAATAAAATGGCTTTTTTGAAAAGAGTTTTTCATAAAAACCCGGCGTTTTTTTATATAGAAACGGAAATTTTCGCCTCCTTCGCCTTTTGTAATTTTCTTATTAAAAGATCATTTGTTTCCAAGTAGTAGGTTTTATTATTTTTTTTTTTTTTTAAGTATTTGACAATATTCATTACTTGTAAGTCAGACCGGGACTCATTGGTTTTAACACTGACACTTCTCAGGTTACTAGCAAGTGTAAGCTATGCAACCAACACATCACGAGTGTCGATTTGGTTGCCTAATCTCCTCATCAATTGCTTAAAAGTTATACGTCTTGTAATATGTGTTTTAACGATTATCTTAGTTTAAATTGGCAGACAAGAAAAGAAGTATCATAAACCAAGAAACAAATGCCTATGGTACAGTTTTTGGTATAACACATTTCGTTTACCGTTTGGAAACACTGTTCATATATTCTATTAGACCTTAATATAAGTTAATTTTATAAAATGAAAGCTATTAATGGCAAGTTTAGGTATGATGGTAATTTAACGGTAGTGAAACTTCATTATTCACAAAACTACTTCCTTTCTTACTGTTATTTTGTATCAGCACATTTGAAATAGGAACTTTGTTCATTGCTCTTTCAACCG